>NW_026704001.1:0-239543 GCF_958295425.1 Solea solea | reverse complement strand
TACCCAAGTTACTTTAACAACAAATACTTGAGTTACTTGTACTCAAATCAAATACTTTTGTATGCTTAAATTGTTTGAGTTAATAAACTTAATTGGTTTCCTAAATGGTTAAAGTTGAAGTAACTCATTCCCCGCAGACAAGATACATTCTCAACATTAACTTCATAAAACCAGAGACCATTATGGCTACATTGTTGAAATGAAAGAAACACACTCAGTGCAAACATAGCCACAATCTGGAAATATAAAATGAGGTGGCCCCGTGACGCTGCCGACACCGAGGCTCATTTCATCACCGTGGACAGCGCTATGAAATCACGGCACACATTGACAAATGAACTCATGTGCATGCTCAAGCTACAATACAATTTCAAATGCATTCTTTTCTTTTTTTCTTTAGATACAAGGAAGTGCGGTGCGCCCGGCCCCGCCAGGATCCCACCTCAGCCCGGCGCGTGTCGGTCTTCACTTAAGCCGCGCGGCGTGGCGCGGCACACAGGCGCACACTCCATATCCACACTCTGGCTCAACGCGCACCGCAGCCACTGAACCACCAGGCTCCTCAGTCACAGCGCACATGTTTTCAATAATAAGCCCCGCCCCAAACATTTCAAGCTTTCACACCTGATTGGCTGACCATTGTGCCAATATTTAAACTCCTGTGTTGACAGCCGCACCAGAGGGAGAGGAGATGCTGACAGATCACAGACGTAAGTTTGACGTTACTTTGTTTCCTTGTTTTCTCACTGACTCCAGTCTTCTTCTCATCTCTTGTCTTTAATGAAACCATCACAGCCCCATGTTTGTGTCTCACTCTCTGTTTGCAGCACCAATGCAAACCTGCTACAGTACAAACCTGCTACAAACCCCAGACTGGATTCGGTTTACTGGCGTGAGTACAACAGAAAGTCATCACAACCAGACAGAAACAAACCGCAAACACACTTAACACTTGAATCTAAGTGTAGAGTCGAACGTTAACACTTTAATTTTGATCATATGACATTAAACTAATATTTAATTACCTCATTTATTTTTTTTATAATTTTAATAATGTAAATATTAGCATTTTAGCTCAATAGCTTCCAGGCAATGTGACCCAAAGACTCCAAATGAGTGTACAAACATAGTACTAGACTGCCTAGTCAGGACACACCTCTTTATATTCCATTTAAATACTTGATTTACTTTCAATCATTTCTTTAATGCAAATATTAGCATTTTATCTCAATCGCGTCCAGGCCATGTGACCCTAAAGATTCCAAAACAGTGCAGCAACATAGAACTAGACTGCCTAGTCAGGACACACCTCTTTTTATTCCATTTTAGTACCTCCCATAATTTTTTTTAATCCATTTTTAACGGTAATTCGTTGATGGTCCCTAAATGAGACCACGGTTGTTGAGAGCGATGGGTCGGACTTTGTACAAGCCGTGATCGTGCACCTATCTCGGGGTGGAGAAGGAGGAGGGTGCCGTTGGATCTGGAGCGAATGTCTGTTGAATATCCAACCTGGAACTGATTTCAGCGCGGTACGTTGTCGGAGGTGATCAGCTCCAACCTCTGCGGACGCTCGGTGCTCACAGTGCCCAGGGCAGAGCAGCGTTACCTCGGCCTGTCCTGATGAAATGATCCGCTGGCTCAGACGTCTCTCAGATGCTTGGTGTGATCCATAGATTTGTGGTTGACGTGTTACTTTGTTTTTAATGTAAACACTTTGTATATTATTACTAATAATTGATTTTACCTTCGAATTTTAGGTTTATATTAAAGTGGCACGGCCATTGTATATGTATTTGTTAAAATCCCAAGTCTCCTCCTCACCTGCCTCATCACTGGCACACCTACCTGGACCACACCCCTAATCCTATATAACCCGCCCCTTCCGCCCTTTGACCCCCCTATTTTCCCTCCAAACAATCCACGAGAACAAAGGGACACTGGCTGTGAGTTTTATGGACGTTCACTCATTTAATGTTTCATTTGGTTGATACTACATCTTGTATGAAGACTTACTTATTGCTTGTGTGTCATTATACTAGATTCCTGAGTTTAATCCTTTGCTAAAGAGAGGAAAGTAAGAGTGGATGTATTATTGATGTTAGTCTAAGACAACCTCATTTCTTATTGTATATTTGATACTTTCTAGATTGTAATATTTCCTTTATCATTTTCATATAGACAGAATCATCCACCATTACCCCTCATCACCGACTACCGTTTACTTGGAAATAAAATATTGCAACTTGGAAAGCTGCCTGGATCCTGTGTTTAAATGTGCACCCAACATATGATGTTCAGTCAATCACCGCCACTATAGTGTACAGTTCTTTCATATTTGTGTATGTATTTGAATATAAATGTACAATTGTAAGTTCAAATAAATAATACATTAACTGTCAGTTGATGTACTGATATCTATGAGTAGTCTAGTGAAAAACAGACGTAGCACCATCAGTAGCTCTTTGTGTTTTATGTCACAGGTCTCCATCAACATATGCAGCACTCGGGCATGAAGAAACTGTGAATTCAGCTCCTCCTTGCCGAACTAAAAGAGAGACGACCTGCACTCTTTAGTGAAGCTCAAGTGAGTGAAAGAGGATGGTGACACCCACACACTGTCAAAGTCATCGTTGTAGCAATGCCTCATCTGGAAAAGAGTTTTAATAGGGCACCAGACAGATCACAGATGTAAGTTTGACGTTACTTTGTTTCCTTGTTTCTTCACTGACATCAGTCTTCTTCTCATCTCTTGTCTTTAATGAAACGATCACAGTCACCTGTTTGTGTCTCACTCTCTGTTTGCAGCATCAACGCAAACCTGCTACAAAACCCGGACTGGTATTCATGGACGGACTGAACTGGATTCGGTTTGATGGTGTGAGTACAACAGAAAGTCATCACAACCAAACAGAAACAAACACACTTAACACTTAATTGTAAGTGTACACTCAAACTTTAACACTTTTTTTTATCATATGACATTTAAACTAATATTTAAATAAACATTTAGTTTGGAATGAGTATCAAGTAAAACCTGAAGTGGAGCTCCACTGAATATTATTATTATTATTATTATTATTATTATTATTATTGTTACTAAGTGATGACGAAAAAAACCCAGGTCAGTATTTTGTAACCTAAGAAAACCAATGTGATGTAAGTAATTATTGAAAAGGCTATTTATTAATTTAAATAATTAATGACACTTAAGTCGTTATTTAATGGTGTATTTATTAATATAAATCATCTAAAAAGGCTTGGGTTTCTAGTAACTAACTGGTGCTAACTAACTCAGCAGCCAGGAGTCACACTGTGAGTGGCTAATTGGAAGAATCAGTAGAGGAGAGGAAAGTAGAGGAAACCAGGTGCATGTACAGTGAATTTGGTCAATATTGCTTCTTGCAATAAAGAGTTACAGGGTGCTGTCACATTTCGGCAGGGCCTGCCGAGAAGTGACTGCACCCTGTAACTCTGGATTGTTAGGGCTTACATTCTCTATCTTTTCAGCATTAGCAGTCGAGGAAAACAGGTGCATGTACAATGAATTTGGTCAGTATCGCTCCTTCAAACAACGACTTATAGGGTGTACCCTGTATACAGTATTATATCTACCAGTAGACCTACGCTCACTACCTCTTAACCGATGCGCGTTCCCGTCGGAGGCAGTCATTTTTCGGCAAGGTTCAATGTGTTGTGCCTTCAGATGGTGTTCTGCACACTTTGGTTGCGCTGATTTGAGTTCCTTTTGCTTTCTTAGCATGGCCTTTCTGCTGATCTTTGACCTCAACATGGCATCACTGGATATTTTCTGTTTGTCACACCGTGGTTGTGCAAGCAGTTTGTAAAAATACTACCAGTAACCATGCCACATTAAAAGCTCCTTGAATCACCTTTCTTCCTAATGCTGATAGTCTGTTTGAACTTGATTTGGGCGTCCTGATCATGTCTACCTGCCTAAATGCAATGACTTACTGCCATGTGATTGGCTCCTTCAATCAGTGTGTTCATAAACAGAAAATGTGTACCTAATAAATTGGCAGATGTGTGTTTAAATCCAACCAGGAAGGAATATAGAAAGCAGTTTATAGTAGACATGTAGTTTTTCCTCTGCAGTTATAGGTGGGTGGAGTTTGCACTGCAGCTTCTGTGGCGTTTGTTTTGTTCACCGTTGTTGGAGACCATTATGGCTACATTGTTGAAATTAAAGAAACACACTCAGTGCAAACATAGCCACAATCTGGAAATATAAAATGAGGTCACCCTGTGACGCTGCCGACACCGAGGCTCATTTCAGCACCGTGGACAGCGCTATGAAATCACGGCACACATTGACAAATAAACTCATGAGTACAGTCCTCACAGTTTAAGTGAGGACACGCACCGCGGCCGCGGAACCACCAGGCTCCCCAGTTACGACAGGTACCGCCGCCGCAGCGCACGGCACCGGAACCGCAGCCGCGGAGCGCACGGAGCGCACAGCAGCCACGGAGCCCGCGCAAACCGAGATACATTCAAGATACATTCTCAACATTAACTTCATAAAAAAAGTGCGGTGCGCCCGGCCCCGCCTCGGCCCGGCGCGTGTCGGTCTTCACTTAAGCCGTGCGGCGTGGCGCAGCGCACAGGCGCACCCTCCATATCCGCACAACGGCGCGACGCGCACCGCAGCCGCTGAACCACCAGGCTCCTCAGTTGCCACACGTACCGCAGCCACAGCACACGGCACTGAGATCCCACCTCGGCCCGGCGCGTGTCGGTCCTCACTTAAGCCGCGCGGCGGGGCACACAGTCAGCGCAAACACGACACGTACCGCCGCCGCAGCGCCAAACGCACAGCAGCCGCGGAACCAGCGTCTCAGCAGACGCCATCCCTGCCGTGAAAACGCGGAAACACACTAAACTACAAACAACGCCACATTTCACAAATAATACATGCAACATGTTTACCTTTTTATTGACAGTGCTTCTATTTGACTATTGCATCGCAAGTAGTGATGATGACATCATGTTTTCTTTTTTAAGTTGAATGATTTGTCTGAATACACTGAAAACACTGAACATGTGTTTGTTCCCGAGCCACTCCATATCCACACTCCGGCGCACCGCTGCCGCTGAACCACCAGGCTCCTCAGTTGCGACACGTACCGCAGCCACAGCACACGGCACCGAGATCCCACCTCGGCCCGGCGCGTGTCGGTCCTCACTTAAGCCGCGCGGCGGGGCACACAGTCAGCGCAAACACGACACGTACCGCCACCGCAGCGCCAAACGCACAGCAGCCGCGGAATCAGCGTCTCAGCAGACGCCATCCCTGCCGTGAAAACGCGGAAACACACTAAACTACAAACAACGCCACATTTCACAAATAATACATGCAACATGTTTACCTTTTTATTGACAGTGCTTCTATTTGACTATTGCATCGCAAGTAGTGATGATGACATCGTGTTTTCTTTTTTAAGTTGAATGATTTGTCTGAATACACTGAAAACACTGAACATGTGTTTGTTCCCTTTTCAGGATGAGTTGGAAGCAACCCAAGAGGGGCAGTGGCCCTGGTGGCAGTAGTGAATGAAGATCAGGTTAGTTTACTGGCCTGAGTACAGTCCTCACAGTTTAAGTGAGGACACGCACCGCGGCCGCGGAACCACAAGGCTCCCCAGTTACGAGAGGTACCGCCGCCGCAGCGCACGGCACCGGAACCGCAGCCGCGGAGCGCACGGAGCGCACAGCAGCCACGGAGCCCGCGCAAACCGAGATACATTCAAGATACATTCTCAACATTAACTTCATAAAAAAAGTGCGGTGCGCCCGGCCCCGCCTCGGCCCGGCGCGTGTCGGTCTTCACTTAAGCCGCGCGGCGTGGCGCAGCGCACAGGCGCACCCTCCATATCCGCACAACGGCGCGACGCGCACCGCAGCCGCTGAACCACCAGGCTCCTCAGTTGCCACACGTACCGCAGCCACAGCACACGGCACCGAGATCCCACCTCGGCCCGGCGCGTGTCGGTCCTCACTTAAGCCGCGCGGCGGGGCACACAGTCAGCGCAAACACGACACGTACCGCCGCCGCAGCGCCAAACGCACAGCAGCCGCGGAACCAGCGTCTCAGCAGACGCCATCCCTGCCGTGAAAACGCGGAAACACACTAAACTACAAACAACGCCACATTTCACAAATAATACATGCAACATGTTTACCTTTTTATTGACAGTGCTTCTATTTGACTATTGCATCGCAAGTAGTGATGATGACATCATGTTTTCTTTTTTAAGTTGAATGATTTGTCTGAATACACTGAAAACACTGAACATGTGTTTGTTCCCGAGCCACTCCATATCCACACTCCGGCGCACCGCTGCCGCTGAACCACCAGGCTCCTCAGTTGCGACACGTACCGCAGCCACAGCACACGGCACCGAGATCCCACCTCGGCCCGGCGCGTGTCGGTCCTCACTTAAGCCGCGCGGCGGGGCACACAGTCAGTGCAAACACGACACGTACCGCCGCCGCAGCGCCAAACGCACAGCAGCCGCGGAACCAGCGTCTCAGCAGACGCCATCCCTGCCGTGAAAACGCGGAAACACACTAAACTACAAACAACGCCACATTTCACAAATAATACATGCAACATGTTTACCTTTTTATTGACAGTGCTTCTATTTGACTATTGCATCGCAAGTAGTGATGATGACATCATGTTTTCTTTTTTAAGTTGAATGATTTGTCTGAATAGACTGAAAACACTGAACATGTGTTTGTTCCCTTTTCAGGATGAGTTGGAAGCAACCCAAGAGGGGCAGTGGCCCTGGTGGCAGTAGTGAATGAAGATCAGGTTCCTGCAGGAGTTCCCTTTGAAACTCACCATGTGTCTCTGGTCCTCACAATCAGGTTTTAATGGCTCACACACTGATCTACGCTCTCCATTTGAAGTTGTCAGAAGTAGAATGTAATAATTTGATTTAGTAGAAAGAAAAGAGTCAATTCAACTTAAGTATTAACATTTGTATAAAGAAGATCATTTCAGTTCAGATAAATCCGTTTCACATAAGTGTCACATACTTAGTAGTTTTCATTAACTGAATGGAATTAGTACAATGCACTTTACCCAAGTTACTTTAACAACAAATACTTGAGTTACTTGTACTCAAATCAAATACTTTTGTATGCTTAAATTGTTTGAGTTAATAGACTTAATTGGTTTCCTAAATGGTTAAAGTTGAAGTAACTCATTCCCCGCAGACAAGATACATTCTCAACATTAACTTCATAAAACCAGAGACCATTATGGCTACATTGTTGAAATGAAAGAAACACACTCAGTGCAAACATAGCCACAATCTGGAAATATAAAATGAGGTGGCCCCGTGACCCTGCCGACACCGAGGCTCATTTCATCACCGTGGACAGCGCTATGAAATCACGGCACACATTGACAAATGAACTCATGTGCATGCTCAAGCTACAATACAATTTCAAATGCATTCTTTTCTTTTTTTCTTTAGATACAAGGAAGTGCGGTGCGCCCGGCCCCGCCAGGATCCCACCTCAGCCCGGCGCGTGTCGGTCTTCACTTAAGCCGCGCGGCGTGGCGCAGCACACAGGCGCACACTCCATATCCACACTCCGGCTCAACGCGCACCGCAGCCACTGAACCACCAGGCTCCTCAGTCACAGCGCACATGTTTTCAATAATAAGCCCCGCCCCAAACATTTCAAGCTTTCACACCTGAGGGGTATTCCAGAAAGCGGGTTATGTGAGAACTCTGAGTTTGTTAACCCTGAGATGAGGGAAACTCTGAGTTATCCGTTCCAGAAAGAGAGGTAACTTAAACTCTGGGTCTGTTACTGCGGTAACTTACTCTGTGAACATAACCTGCTCGCTGGCAGGTTTACTATAAGAAACCCAGAGTTTCTACCTGTCTTCTCCCACACAAGAAAGCAGTTAGACATGGATTGCCCATTCATTAGAAATCCAATCGACATCGAAGCCGTATTTATTAGAAATGCATTACGTCGTGAGAGAATCTTCCGACCCAGATTAGACGTTTTGATTAAAATTAAAAGACAAATTCACACGTGATTTGGTTCTTCTTTATTCTCTAAAAGTACAAAAGCAACAGTCAGGATTTGTAATATAGTTCCAACTATTAACATATTTCACATATTCACCTGTTTCACCATGACAATGCACCCACCTCAACTGGCGTTCAAGTAATAGAATTTACAAGTCTGTTTTTCTGATTTGCCGGTCCAGGTACACCATTTCTTTCTCGGTTTTTTGAATGGTTTTCATTAGGTGCACCCTGTACAACTCTTTTACCGGCAACTGGGAAACATATGGACGACATTTAATTCCTGCAGTTCTATATACAGATTTAACATGGTATTGACTGAAAATCTCACTGTGTCAAGCTGTGCTCTAGAAGTTGATGGACCCTCCTCTTGGTGATGCCCAGCCATGTTCTGTTGAAGGACAAGAATGTGCTAGTTTGTCCATTATCTATGCTCATCACTTCAGTGTACATGTCAAACTCCAAATTCCACTCAAGAATGTAAATGAATATGAATGGGTAGAGCAGTGCCAGTAGCTATACATAATATTAAGACACACTTCAGTAGGCCCCTCCGGATCTCTCCCTGTGGCAGCAGACAGCGTCGTCGTCTCCTCCTCATATATATATATATATATATATATATACATAAAAAGTTTTATTTAAAAAAAATACATAAGTGTATACTTGCATCTGATGTATGCACTTGTGTCCTGGGGGTGACAGGCTCAGATGAGCTTACCCCAGGGATGCCTTCAGCCACAGGGCGACCCCTGTATTGGCTGAGAGCCAGCTCCTCAGCCTCTGACAGAGGTGGTGGAGGTGGCCCTCCACCCGTTTTTCGGGCCTCTGCCTTCTTTCTGTTGGCTGAGCAGAACTCAATGTTTGCAATCTGAATTAATATTTACGTTACGTTTAATAGCCTTAGTCAATTAAAAATAAAAAAATAAATCAAAGTGAGGTGCAATCATAGCCTAGCAAAATATGCCTTACCTTTTTGAATGATGTTTTTATGTTTCATTTTGAGCTGCTTCCAAGTCCTCCTTTCTCCTGTTGGATTGCACCTAAATGAAAAACTCAGATTTCATTCCTACTTATATTCATAACTATAGACTATGTTATGATCTTACGGTTAAATGTTACGTCAATGGAATAGTACGTTCAAACTTACGCGTTGACTCGGGCAGCAATTTTCTCCCATGCGGTCTCTCTCTCCTTCGCTGCTGCAGCTGTGTTGCATTCGCGGCGAAATATGTGCTCATATTCTCCGTAGCCCAGCATAAGGATCTCCAACTCCTTCGCACTGAAATATGTTGATCTTTTTTTTCTCGGTTGTCATGGTGACTCGTGGTATCGGGGCTCCATTGATGATGGCTTTTTTCAGTGGTTGTGCACGCGCGTACCTCGAGGTTAACATACTCAGAGTTGATTGAACTAACTCAGATCAGCTGTTCTGGAACCGGATACTCAGAGTTTCCCGACTCAGAGTAAGTCAACTCAGAGTTCAGGGATAGACTCAGAGTGTGTTGAACCTGCTTTCTGGAATACCCCTCTGATTGGCTGACCATTGTGCCAATATTTAAACTCCTGTGTTGACAGCCGCACCAGAGGGACAGATCACAGATGTAAGTTTGACGTTACTTTGTTTCCTTGTTTCTTCACTGACATCAGTCTTCTTCTCATCTCTTGTCTTTAATGAAACGATCACAGTCACCTGTTTGTGTCTCACTCTCTGTTTGCAGCATCAACGCAAACCTGCTACAAAACCCGGACTGGTATTCATGGACGGACTGAACTGGATTCGGTTTGCTGGTGTGAGTACAACAGAAACTCATCACAACCAAACAGAAACAAACACACTTAATTGTAAGTGTACACTCAAACTTTAACACTTTTTTTTATCATATGACATTTAAAATAATATTTAAATAAACATTTAGTTTGGAATGGGTATCAAGTAAAACCTGAAGTGGAGCTCCACTGAATATTATTCTTATTATTATTATTATTATTATTGTTGTTACTAAGTGATGACGAAAAAAACCCAGGTCAGTATTTTGTAACCTAAGAAAACCAATGTGATGTAAGTAATTATTGAAAAGGCTATTTATTAATTTAAATAATTAATGATACTTAAGTCGTTATTTAATGGTGCATTTATTAATATAAATCATCTAAAAAGGCTTGGGTTTCTAGTAACTAACTGGTGCTAACTAACTCAGCAGCCAGGAGTCACACTGTGAGTGGCTAATTGGAAGAATCAGTAGAGGAGAGGAAAGTAGAGGAAACCAGGTGCATGTACAGTGAATTTGGTCAATATTGCTTCTTGCAATAAAGAGTTACAGGGTGCTGTCACATTTCGGCAGGGCCTGCCGAGAAGTGACTGCACCCTGTAACTCTGGATTGTTAGGGCTTACATTCTCTATCTTTTCAGCATTAGCAGTCGAGGAAAACAGGTGCATGTACAATGAATTTGGTCAGTATCGCTCCTTCAAACAACGACTTATAGGGTGTACCCTGTATACAGTATTATATCTACCAGTAGACCTACGCTCACTACCTCTTAACCGATGCGCGTTCCCGTCGGAGGCAGTCATTTTTCGGCAAGGTTCAATGTGTTGTGCCTTCAGATGGTGTTCTGCACACTTTGGTTGCGCTGATTTGAGTTCCTTTTGCTTTCTTAGCATGGCCTTTCTGCTGATCTTTGACCTCAACATGGCATCACTGGATATTTTCTGTTTGTCACACCGTGGTTGTGCAAGCAGTTTGTAAAAATACTACCAGTAACCATGCCACATTAAAAGCTCCTTGAATCACCTTTCTTCCTAATGCTGATAGTCTGTTTCAACTTGATTTGGGCGTCCTGATCATGTCTACCTGCCTAAATGCAATGACTTACTGCCATGTGATTGGCTCCTTCAATCAGTGTGTTCATAAACAGAAAATGTGTACCTAATAAATTGGCAGATGTGTGTTTAAATCCAACCAGGAAGGAATATAGAAAGCAGTTTATAGTAGACATGTAGTTTTTCCTCTGCAGCTATAGGTGGGTGGAGTTTGCACTGCAGCTTCTGTGGCGTTTGTTTTGTTCACCGTTGTTGGAGACCATTATGGCTACATTGTTGAAATTAAAGAAACACACTCAGTGCAAACATAGCCACAATCTGGAAATATAAAATGAGGTCACCCTGTGACGCTGCCGACACCGAGGCTCATTTCAGCACCGTGGACAGCGCTATGAAATCACGGCACACATTGACAAATAAACTCATGAGTACAGTCCTCACAGTTTAAGTGAGGACACGCACCGCCGCCGCAGCGCCAAACGCACAGCAGCCGCGGAACCAGCGTCTCAGCAGACGCCATCCCTGCCGTGAAAACGCGGAAACACACTAAACTACAAACAACGCCACATTTCACAAATAATACATGCAACATGTTTACCTTTTTATTGACAGTGCTTCTATTTGACTATTGCATCGCAAGTAGTGATGATGACATCATGTTTTCTTTTTTAAGTTGAATGATTTGTCTGAATACACTGAAAACACTGAACGTGTGTTTGTTCCCGAGCCACTCCATATCCACACTCCGGCGCACCGCTGCCGCTGAACCACCAGGCTCCTCAGTTGCGACACGTACCGCAGCCACAGCACACGGCACCGAGATCCCACCTCGGCCCAGTGCGTGTCGGTCCTCAATTAAGCCGCGCGGCGGGGCACACAGTCAGCGCAAACACGACACGTACCGCCGCCGCAGCGCCAAACGCACAGCAGCCGCGGAACCAGCGTCTCAGCAGACGCCATCCCTGCCGTGAAAACGCGGAAACACACTAAACTACAAACAACGCCACATTTCACAAATAATACATGCAACATGTTTACCTTTTTATTGACAGTGCTTCTATTTGACTATTGCATCGCAAGTAGTGATGATGACATCATGTTTTCTTTTTTAAGTTGAATGATCTGTCTGAATACACTGAAAACACTGAACATGTGTTTGTTCCCTTTTCAGGATGAGTTGGAAGCAACCCAAGAGGGGCAGTGGCCCTGGTGGCAGTAGTGAATGAAGATCAGGTTAGTTTACTGGCCTGAGTACAGTCCTCACAGTTTAAGTGAGGACACGCACCGCGGCCGCGGAACTACCAGGCTCCCCAGTTACGACAGGTACCGCCGCTGCAGCGCACGGCACCGGAACCGCAGCCGCGGAGCGCACAGCAGCCGCGGAGCGCACAGCAGCCGCGGAGCCCGCGCAAACCGAGATACATTCAAGATACATTCTCAACATTAATTTCATAAAAAAAGTGCGGTGCGCCCGGCCCCGCCTCGGCCCGGCGCGTGTCGGTCTTCACTTAAGCCGCGCGGCGTGGCGCAGCGCACAGGCGCAGCGCACAGGCGCACCCTCCATATCCGCACAACGGCGCGACGCGCACCGCAGCCGCGGAACCACCAGGCTCCTCACATACGACAGGTACCGCCGCCGCAGCGCACGGCACCGGAACCGCGTACATTCAAGATACATTCTCAACATTAACTTCATAAAAAAATTGCGGTGCGCCCGGCCCCGCCTCGGCCCGGCGCGTGTCGGTCTTCACTTAAGCTGCGCGGCGTGGCGCAGCGCACAGGCGCACCCTCCATATCCGCACAACGGCGCGACGCGCACCGCAGCCGCTGAACCACCAGGCTCCTCAGTTGCGACACGTACCGCAGCCACAGCACACGGCACCGAGATCCCACCTCGGCCCGGCGCGTGTCGGTCCTCAATTAAGCCGCGCGGCGGGGCACACAGTCAGTGCAAACACGACACGTACCGCCGCCGCAGCGCCAAACGCACAGCAGCCGCGGAACCAGCGTCTCAGCAGACGCCATCCCTGCCGTGAAAACGCGGAAACACACTAAACTACAAACAACGCCACATTTCACAAATAATACATGCAACATGTTTACCTTTTTATTGACAGTGCTTCTATTTGACTATTGCATCGCAAGTAGTGATGATGACATCATGTTTTCTTTTTTAAGTTGAATGATTTGTCTGAATAGACTGAAAACACTGAACATGTGTTTGTTCCCTTTTCAGGATGAGTTGGAAGCAACCCAAGAGGGGCAGTGGCCCTGGTGGCAGTAGTGAATGAAGATCAGGTTCCTGCAGGAGTTCCCTTTGAAACTCACCATGTGTCTCTGGTCCTCACAATCAGGTTTTAATGGCTCACACACTGATCTACGCTCTCCATTTGAAGTTGTCAGAAGTAGAATGTAATAATTTGATTTAGTAGAAAGAAAAGAGTCAATTCAACTTAAGTATTAACATTTGTATAAAGAAGATCATTTCAGTTCAGATAAATCCGTTTCACATAAGTGTCACATACTTAGTAGTTTTCATTAACTGAATGGAATTAGTACAATGCACTTTACCCAAGTTACTTTAACAACAAATACTTGAGTTACTTGTACTCAAATCAAATACTTTTGTATGCTTAAATTGTTTGAGTTAATAGACTTAATTGGTTTCCTAAATGGTTAAAGTTGAAGTAACTCATTCCCCGCAGACAAGATACATTCTCAACATTAACTTCATAAAACCAGAGACCATTATGGCTACATTGTTGAAATGAAAGAAACACACTCAGTGCAAACATAGCCACAATCTGGAAATATAAAATGAGGTGGCCCCGTGACCCTGCCGACACCGAGGCTCATTTCATCACCGTGGACAGCGCTATGAAATCACGGCACACATTGACAAATGAACTCATGTGCATGCTCAAGCTACAATACAATTTCAAATGCATTCTTTTCTTTTTTTCTTTAGATACAAGGAAGTGCGGTGCGCCCGGCCCCGCCAGGATCCCACCTCAGCCCGGCGCGTGTCGGTCTTCACTTAAGCCGCGCGGCGTGGCGCGGCACACAGGCGCACACTCCATATCCACACTCCGGCTCAACGCGCACCGCAGCCACTGAACCACCAGGCTCCTCAGTCACAGCGCACATGTTTTCAATAATAAGCCCCGCCCCAAACATTTCAAGCTTTCACACCTGAGGGGTATTCCAGAAAGCGGGTTATGTGAGAACTCTGAGTTTGTTAACCCTGAGATGAGGGAAACTCTGAGTTATCCGTTCCAGAAAGAGAGGTAACTTAAACTCTGGGTCTGTTACTGCGGTAACTTACTCTGTGAACATAACCTGCTCGCTGGCAGGTTTACTATAAGAAACCCAGAGTTTCTACCTGTCTTCTCCCACACAAGAAAGCAGTTAGACATGGATTGCCCATTCATTAGAAATCCAATCGACATCGAAGCCGTATTTATTAGAAATGCATTACGTCGTGAGAGAATCTTCCGACCCAGATTAGACGTTTTGATTAAAATTAAAAGACAAATTCACACGTGATTTGGTTCTTCTTTATTCTCTAAAAGTACAAAAGCAACAGTCAGGATTTGTAATATAGTTCCAACTATTAACATATTTCACATATTCACCTGTTTCACCATGACAATGCACCCACCTCAACTGGCGTTCAAGTAATAGAATTTACAAGTCTGTTTTTCTGATTTGCCGGTCCAGGTACACCATTTCTTTCTCGGTTTTTTGAATGGTTTTCATTAGGTGCACCCTGTACAACTCTTTTACCGGCAACTGGGAAACATATGGACGACATTTAATTCCTGCAGTTCTATATACAGATTTAACATGGTATTGACTGAAAATCTCACTGTGTCAAGCTGTGCTCTAGAAGTTGATGGACCCTCCTCTTGGTGATGCCCAGCCATGTTCTGTTGAAGGACAAGAATGTGCTAGTTTGTCCATTATCTATGCTCATCACTTCAGTGTACATGTCAAACTCCAAATTCCACTCAAGAATGTAAATGAATATGAATGGGTAGAGCAGTGCCAGTAGCTATACATAATATTAAGACACACTTCAGTAGGCCCCTCCGGATCTCTCCCTGTGGCAGCAGACAGCGTCGTCGTCTCCTCCTCATATATATATATATATATATATATATACATAAAAAGTTTTATTTAAAAAAAATACATAAGTGTATACTTGCATCTGATGTATGCACTTGTGTCCTGGGGGTGACAGGCTCAGATGAGCTTACCCCAGGGATGCCTTCAGCCACAGGGCGACCCCTGTATTGGCTGAGAGCCAGCTCCTCAGCCTCTGACAGAGGTGGTGGAGGTGGCCCTCCACCCGTTTTTCGGGCCTCTGCCTTCTTTCTGTTGGCTGAGCAGAACTCAATGTTTGCAATCTGAATTAATATTTACGTTACGTTTAATAGCCTTAGTCAATTAAAAATAAAAAAATAAATCAAAGTGAGGTGCAATCATAGCCTAGCAAAATATGCCTTACCTTTTTGAATGATGTTTTTATGTTTCATTTTGAGCTGCTTCCAAGTCCTCCTTTCTCCTGTTGGATTGCACCTAAATGAAAAACTCAGATTTCATTCCTACTTATATTCATAACTATAGACTATGTTATGATCTTACGGTTAAATGTTACGTCAATGGAATAGTACGTTCAAACTTACGCGTTGACTCGGGCAGCAATTTTCTCCCATGCGGTCTCTCTCTCCTTCGCTGCTGCAGCTGTGTTGCATTCGCGGCGAAATATGTGCTCATATTCTCCGTAGCCCAGCATAAGGATCTCCAACTCCTTCGCACTGAAATATGTTGATCTTTTTTTTCTCGGTTGTCATGGTGACTCGTGGTATCGGGGCTCCATTGATGATGGCTTTTTTCAGTGGTTGTGCACGCGCGTACCTCGAGGTTAACATACTCAGAGTTGATTGAACTAACTCAGATCAGCTGTTCTGGAACCGGATACTCAGAGTTTCCCGACTCAGAGTAAGTCAACTCAGAGTTCAGGGATAGACTCAGAGTGTGTTGAACCTGCTTTCTGGAATACCCCTCTGATTGGCTGACCATTGTGCCAATATTTAAACTCCTGTGTTGACAGCCGCACCAGAGGGACAGATCACAGATGTAAGTTTGACGTTACTTTGTTTCCTTGTTTCTTCACTGACATCAGTCTTCTTCTCATCTCTTGTCTTTAATGAAACGATCACAGTCACCTGTTTGTGTCTCACTCTCTGTTTGCAGCATCAACGCAAACCTGCTACAAAACCCGGACTGGTATTCATGGACGGACTGAACTGGATTCGGTTTGCTGGTGTGAGTACAACAGAAACTCATCACAACCAAACAGAAACAAACACACTTAATTGTAAGTGTACACTCAAACTTTAACACTTTTTTTTATCATATGACATTTAAAATAATATTTAAATAAACATTTAGTTTGGAATGGGTATCAAGTAAAACCTGAAGTGGAGCTCCACTGAATATTATTCTTATTATTATTATTATTATTATTGTTGTTACTAAGTGATGACGAAAAAAACCCAGGTCAGTATTTTGTAACCTAAGAAAACCAATGTGATGTAAGTAATTATTGAAAAGGCTATTTATTAATTTAAATAATTAATGATACTTAAGTCGTTATTTAATGGTGCATTTATTAATATAAATCATCTAAAAAGGCTTGGGTTTCTAGTAACTAACTGGTGCTAACTAACTCAGCAGCCAGGAGTCACACTGTGAGTGGCTAATTGGAAGAATCAGTAGAGGAGAGGAAAGTAGAGGAAACCAGGTGCATGTACAGTGAATTTGGTCAATATTGCTTCTTGCAATAAAGAGTTACAGGGTGCTGTCACATTTCGGCAGGGCCTGCCGAGAAGTGACTGCACCCTGTAACTCTGGATTGTTAGGGCTTACATTCTCTATCTTTTCAGCATTAGCAGTCGAGGAAAACAGGTGCATGTACAATGAATTTGGTCAGTATCGCTCCTTCAAACAACGACTTATAGGGTGTACCCTGTATACAGTATTATATCTACCAGTAGACCTACGCTCACTACCTCTTAACCGATGCGCGTTCCCGTCGGAGGCAGTCATTTTTCGGCAAGGTTCAATGTGTTGTGCCTTCAGATGGTGTTCTGCACACTTTGGTTGCGCTGATTTGAGTTCCTTTTGCTTTCTTAGCATGGCCTTTCTGCTGATCTTTGACCTCAACATGGCATCACTGGATATTTTCTGTTTGTCACACCGTGGTTGTGCAAGCAGTTTGTAAAAATACTACCAGTAACCATGCCACATTAAAAGCTCCTTGAATCACCTTTCTTCCTAATGCTGATAGTCTGTTTCAACTTGATTTGGGCGTCCTGATCATGTCTACCTGCCTAAATGCAATGACTTACTGCCATGTGATTGGCTCCTTCAATCAGTGTGTTCATAAACAGAAAATGTGTACCTAATAAATTGGCAGATGTGTGTTTAAATCCAACCAGGAAGGAATATAGAAAGCAGTTTATAGTAGACATGTAGTTTTTCCTCTGCAGCTATAGGTGGGTGGAGTTTGCACTGCAGCTTCTGTGGCGTTTGTTTTGTTCACCGTTGTTGGAGACCATTATGGCTACATTGTTGAAATTAAAGAAACACACTCAGTGCAAACATAGCCACAATCTGGAAATATAAAATGAGGTCACCCTGTGACGCTGCCGACACCGAGGCTCATTTCAGCACCGTGGACAGCGCTATGAAATCACGGCACACATTGACAAATAAACTCATGAGTACAGTCCTCACAGTTTAAGTGAGGACACGCACCGCCGCCGCAGCGCCAAACGCACAGCAGCCGCGGAACCAGCGTCTCAGCAGACGCCATCCCTGCCGTGAAAACGCGGAAACACACTAAACTACAAACAACGCCACATTTCACAAATAATACATGCAACATGTTTACCTTTTTATTGACAGTGCTTCTATTTGACTATTGCATCGCAAGTAGTGATGATGACATCATGTTTTCTTTTTTAAGTTGAATGATTTGTCTGAATACACTGAAAACACTGAACGTGTGTTTGTTCCCGAGCCACTCCATATCCACACTCCGGCGCACCGCTGCCGCTGAACCACCAGGCTCCTCAGTTGCGACACGTACCGCAGCCACAGCACACGGCACCGAGATCCCACCTCGGCCCAGTGCGTGTCGGTCCTCAATTAAGCCGCGCGGCGGGGCACACAGTCAGCGCAAACACGACACGTACCGCCGCCGCAGCGCCAAACGCACAGCAGCCGCGGAACCAGCGTCTCAGCAGACGCCATCCCTGCCGTGAAAACGCGGAAACACACTAAACTACAAACAACGCCACATTTCACAAATAATACATGCAACATGTTTACCTTTTTATTGACAGTGCTTCTATTTGACTATTGCATCGCAAGTAGTGATGATGACATCATGTTTTCTTTTTTAAGTTGAATGATCTGTCTGAATACACTGAAAACACTGAACATGTGTTTGTTCCCTTTTCAGGATGAGTTGGAAGCAACCCAAGAGGGGCAGTGGCCCTGGTGGCAGTAGTGAATGAAGATCAGGTTAGTTTACTGGCCTGAGTACAGTCCTCACAGTTTAAGTGAGGACACGCACCGCGGCCGCGGAACTACCAGGCTCCCCAGTTACGACAGGTACCGCCGCTGCAGCGCACGGCACCGGAACCGCAGCCGCGGAGCGCACAGCAGCCGCGGAGCGCACAGCAGCCGCGGAGCCCGCGCAAACCGAGATACATTCAAGATACATTCTCAACATTAATTTCATAAAAAAAGTGCGGTGCGCCCGGCCCCGCCTCGGCCCGGCGCGTGTCGGTCTTCACTTAAGCCGCGCGGCGTGGCGCAGCGCACAGGCGCAGCGCACAGGCGCACCCTCCATATCCGCACAACGGCGCGACGCGCACCGCAGCCGCGGAACCACCAGGCTCCTCACATACGACAGGTACCGCCGCCGCAGCGCACGGCACCGGAACCGCGTACATTCAAGATACATTCTCAACATTAACTTCATAAAAAAATTGCGGTGCGCCCGGCCCCGCCTCGGCCCGGCGCGTGTCGGTCTTCACTTAAGCTGCGCGGCGTGGCGCAGCGCACAGGCGCACCCTCCATATCCGCACAACGGCGCGACGCGCACCGCAGCCGCTGAACCACCAGGCTCCTCAGTTGCGACACGTACCGCAGCCACAGCACACGGCACCGAGATCCCACCTCGGCCCGGCGCGTGTCGGTCCTCAATTAAGCCGCGCGGCGGGGCACACAGTCAGTGCAAACACGACACGTACCGCCGCTGCAGCGCCAAACGCACAGCAGCCGCGGAACCAGCGTCTCAGCAGACGCCATCCCTGCCGTGAAAACGCGGAAACACACTAAACTACAAACAACGCCACATTTCACAAATAATACATGCAACATGTTTACCTTTTTATTGACAGTGCTTCTATTTGACTATTGCATCGCAAGTAGTGATGATGACATCATGTTTTCTTTTTTAAGTTGAATGATTTGTCTGAATAGACTGAAAACACTGAACATGTGTTTGTTCCCTTTTCAGGATGAGTTGGAAGCAACCCAAGAGGGGCAGTGGCCCTGGTGGCAGTAGTGAATGAAGATCAGGTTAGTTTACTGGCCTGAGTACAGTCCTCACAGTTTAAGTGAGGACACGCACCGCGGCCGCGGAACCACAAGGCTCCCCAGTTACGACAGGTACCGCCGCCGCAGCGCACGGCACCGGAACCGCAGCCGCGGAGCGCACGGAGCGCACAGCAGCCACGGAGCCCGCGCAAACCGAGATACATTCAAGATACATTCTCAACATTAACTTCATAAAAAAAGTGCGGTGCGCCCGGCCCCGCCTCGGCCCGGCGCGTGTCGGTCTTCACTTAAGCCGCGCGGCGTGGCGCAGCGCACAGGCGCACCCTCCATATCCGCACAACGGCGCGACGCGCACCGCAGCCGCTGAACCACCAGGCTCCTCAGTTGCCACACGTACCGCAGCCACAGCACACGGCACCGAGATCCCACCTCGGCCCGGCGCGTGTCGGTCCTCACTTAAGCCGCGCGGCGGGGCACACCGTCAGCGCAAACACGACACGTACCGCCGCTGCAGCGCCAAACGCACAGCAGCCGCGGAACCAGCGTCTCAGCAGACGCCATCCCTGCCGTGAAAACGCGGAAACACACTAAACTACAAACAACGCCACATTTCACAAATAATACATGCAACATGTTTACCTTTTTATTGACAGTGCTTCTATTTGACTATTGCATCGCAAGTAGTGATGATGACATCATGTTTTCTTTTTTAAGTTGAATGATTTGTCTGAATACACTGAAAACACTGAACATGTGTTTGTTCCCGAGCCACTCCATATCCACACTCCGGCGCACCGCTGCCGCTGAACCACCAGGCTCCTCAGTTGCGACACGTACCGCAGCCACAGCACACGGCACCGAGATCCCACCTCGGCCCGGCGCGTGTCGGTCCTCACTTAAGCCGCGCGGCGGGGCACACAGTCAGCGCAAACACGACACGTACCGCCACCGCAGCAGCCGCGGAATCAGCGTCTCAGCAGACGCCATCCCTGCCGTGAAAACGCGGAAACACACTAAACTACAAACAACGCCACATTTCACAAATAATACATGCAACATGTTTACCTTTTTATTGACAGTGCTTCTATTTGACTATTGCATCGCAAGTAGTGATGATGACATCATGTTTTCTTTTTTAAGTTGAATGATTTGTCTGAATACACTGAAAACACTGAACATGTGTTTGTTCCCTTTTCAGGATGAGTTGGAAGCAACCCAAGAGGGGCAGTGGCCCTGGTGGCAGTAGTGAATGAAGATCAGGTTAGTTTACTGGCCTGAGTACAGTCCTCACAGTTTAAGTGAGGACACGCACCGCGGCCGCGGAACCACAAGGCTCCCCAGTTACGAGAGGTACCGCCGCCGCAGCGCACGGCACCGGAACCGCAGCCGCGGAGCGCACGGAGCGCACAGCAGCCACGGAGCCCGCGCAAACCGAGATACATTCAAGATACATTCTCAACATTAACTTCATAAAAAAGTGCGGTGCGCCCGGCCCCGCCTCGG
Organism: Solea solea; assembly: GCF_958295425.1. NCBI lineage: Eukaryota > Metazoa > Chordata > Actinopteri > Pleuronectiformes > Soleidae > Solea > Solea solea. The sequence goes on along the minus strand of NW_026704001.1, from coordinate 218,497 downwards.
CCCGGCGCGTGTCGGTCTTCACTTAAGCCGCGCGGCGTGGCGCAGCGCACAGGCGCACCCTCCATATCCGCACACCGGCGCGACGCGCACCGCAGCCGCTGAACCACCAGGCTCCTCAGTTGCCACACGTACCGCAGCCACAGCACACGGCACCGAGATCCCACCTCGGCCCGGCGCGTGTCGGTCCTCACTTAAGCCGCGCGGCGGGGCACACAGTCAGCGCAAACACGACACGTACCGCCGCCGCAGCGCCAAACGCACAGCAGCCGCGGAACCAGCGTCTCAGCAGACGCCATCCCTGCCGTGAAAACGCGGAAACACACTAAACTACAAACAACGCCACATTTCACAAATAATACATGCAACATGTTTACCTTTTTATTGACAGTGCTTCTATTTGACTATTGCATCGCAAGTAGTGATGATGACATCATGTTTTCTTTTTTAAGTTGAATGATTTGTCTGAATACACTGAAAACACTGAACATGTGTTTGTTCCCGAGCCACTCCATATCCACACTCCGGCGCACCGCTGCCGCTGAACCACCAGGCTCCTCAGTTGCGACACGTACCGCAGCCACAGCACACGGCACCGAGATCCCACCTCGCCCCGGCGCGTGTCGGTCCTCACTTAAGCCGCGCGGCGGGGCACACAGTCAGTGCAAACACGACACGTACCGCCGCTGCAGCGCCAAACGCACAGCAGCCGCGGAACCAGCGTCTCAGCAGACGCCATCCCTGCCGTGAAAACGCGGAAACACACTAAACTACAAACAACGCCACATTTCACAAATAATACATGCAACATGTTTACCTTTTTATTGACAGTGCTTCTATTTGACTATTGCATCGCAAGTAGTGATGATGACATCATGTTTTCTTTTTTAAGTTGAATGATTTGTCTGAATAGACTGAAAACACTGAACATGTGTTTGTTCCCTTTTCAGGATGAGTTGGAAGCAACCCAAGAGGGGCAGTGGCCCTGGTGGCAGTAGTGAATGAAGATCAGGTTAGTTTACTGGCCTGAGTACAGTCCTCACAGTTTAAGTGAGGACACGCACCGCGGCCGCGGAACCACAAGGCTCCCCAGTTACGACAGGTACCGCCGCCGCAGCGCACGGCACCGGAACCGCAGCCGCGGAGCGCACGGAGCGCACAGCAGCCACGGAGCCCGCGCAAACCGAGATACATTCAAGATACATTCTCAACATTAACTTCATAAAAAAAGTGCGGTGCGCCCGGCCCCGCCTCGGCCCGGCGCGTGTCGGTCTTCACTTAAGCCGCGCGGCGTGGCGCAGCGCACAGGCGCACCCTCCATATCCGCACAACGGCGCGACGCGCACCGCAGCCGCTGAACCACCAGGCTCCTCAGTTGCCACACGTACCGCAGCCACAGCACACGGCACCGAGATCCCACCTCGGCCCGGCGCGTGTCGGTCCTCACTTAAGCCGCGCGGCGGGGCACACCGTCAGCGCAAACACGACACGTACCGCCGCTGCAGCGCCAAACGCACAGCAGCCGCGGAACCAGCGTCTCAGCAGACGCCATCCCTGCCGTGAAAACGCGGAAACACACTAAACTACAAACAACGCCACATTTCACAAATAATACATGCAACATGTTTACCTTTTTATTGACAGTGCTTCTATTTGACTATTGCATCGCAAGTAGTGATGATGACATCATGTTTTCTTTTTTAAGTTGAATGATTTGTCTGAATACACTGAAAACACTGAACATGTGTTTGTTCCCGAGCCACTCCATATCCACACTCCGGCGCACCGCTGCCACTGAACCACCAGGCTCCTCAGTTGCGACACGTACCGCAGCCACAGCACACGGCACCGAGATCCCACCTCGGCCCGGCGCGTGTCGGTCCTCACTTAAGCCGCGCGGCGGGGCACACAGTCAGCGCAAACACGACACGTACCGCCACCGCAGCAGCCGCGGAATCAGCGTCTCAGCAGACGCCATCCCTGCCGTGAAAACGCGGAAACACACTAAACTACAAACAACGCCACATTTCACAAATAATACATGCAACATGTTTACCTTTTTATTGACAGTGCTTCTATTTGACTATTGCATCGCAAGTAGTGATGATGACATCATGTTTTCTTTTTTAAGTTGAATGATTTGTCTGAATAGACTGAAAACACTGAACATGTGTTTGTTCCCTTTTCAGGATGAGTTGGAAGCAACCCAAGAGGGGCAGTGGCCCTGGTGGCAGTAGTGAATGAAGATCAGGTTAGTTTACTGGCCTGAGTACAGTCCTCACAGTTTAAGTGAGGACACGCACCGCGGCCGCGGAACCACAAGGCTCCCCAGTTACGACAGGTACCGCCGCCGCAGCGCACGGCACCGGAACCGCAGCCGCGGAGCGCACGGAGCGCACAGCAGCCACGGAGCCCGCGCAAACCGAGATACATTCAAGATACATTCTCAACATTAACTTCATAAAAAAAGTGCGGTGCGCCCGGCCCCGCCTCGGCCCGGCGCGTGTCGGTCTTCACTTAAGCCGCGCGGCGTGGCGCAGCGCACAGGCGCACCCTCCATATCCGCACAACGGCGCGACGCGCACCGCAGCCGCTGAACCACCAGGCTCCTCAGTTGCCACACGTACCGCAGCCACAGCACACGGCACCGAGATCCCACCTCGGCCCGGCGCGTGTCGGTCCTCACTTAAGCCGCGCGGCGGGGCACACCGTCAGCGCAAACACGACACGTACCGCCGCTGCAGCGCCAAACGCACAGCAGCCGCGGAACCAGCGTCTCAGCAGACGCCATCCCTGCCGTGAAAACGCGGAAACACACTAAACTACAAACAACGCCACATTTCACAAATAATACATGCAACATGTTTACCTTTTTATTGACAGTGCTTCTATTTGACTATTGCATCGCAAGTAGTGATGATGACATCATGTTTTCTTTTTTAAGTTGAATGATTTGTCTGAATACACTGAAAACACTGAACATGTGTTTGTTCCCGAGCCACTCCATATCCACACTCCGGCGCACCGCTGCCACTGAACCACCAGGCTCCTCAGTTGCGACACGTACCGCAGCCACAGCACACGGCACCGAGATCCCACCTCGGCCCGGCGCGTGTCGGTCCTCACTTAAGCCGCGCGGCGGGGCACACAGTCAGCGCAAACACGACACGTACCGCCACCGCAGCAGCCGCGGAATCAGCGTCTCAGCAGACGCCATCCCTGCCGTGAAAACGCGGAAACACACTAAACTACAAACAACGCCACATTTCACAAATAATACATGCAACATGTTTACCTTTTTATTGACAGTGCTTCTATTTGACTATTGCATCGCAAGTAGTGATGATGACATCATGTTTTCTTTTTTAAGTTGAATGATTTGTCTGAATACACTGAAAACACTGAACATGTGTTTGTTCCCTTTTCAGGATGAGTTGGAAGCAACCCAAGAGGGGCAGTGGCCCTGGTGGCAGTAGTGAATGAAGATCAGGTTAGTTTACTGGCCTGAGTACAGTCCTCACAGTTTAAGTGAGGACACGCACCGCGGCCGCGGAACCACAAGGCTCCCCAGTTACGAGAGGTACCGCCGCCGCAGCGCACGGCACCGGAACCGCAGCCGCGGAGCGCACGGAGCGCACAGCAGCCACGGAGCCCGCGCAAACCGAGATACATTCAAGATACATTCTCAACATTAACTTCATAAAAAAGTGCGGTGCGCCCGGCCCCGCCTCGGCCCGGCGCGTGTCGGTCTTCACTTAAGCCGCGCGGCGTGGCGCAGCGCACAGGCGCACCCTCCATATCCGCACACCGGCGCGACGCGCACCGCAGCCGCTGAACCACCAGGCTCCTCAGTTGCCACACGTACCGCAGCCACAGCACACGGCACCGAGATCCCACCTCGGCCCGGCGCGTGTCGGTCCTCACTTAAGCCGCGCGGCGGGGCACACAGTCAGCGCAAACACGACACGTACCGCCGCCGCAGCGCCAAACGCACAGCAGCCGCGGAACCAGCGTCTCAGCAGACGCCATCCCTGCCGTGAAAACGCGGAAACACACTAAACTACAAACAACGCCACATTTCACAAATAATACATGCAACATGTTTACCTTTTTATTGACAGTGCTTCTATTTGACTATTGCATCGCAAGTAGTGATGATGACATCATGTTTTCTTTTTTAAGTTGAATGATTTGTCTGAATACACTGAAAACACTGAACATGTGTTTGTTCCCGAGCCACTCCATATCCACACTCCGGCGCACCGCTGCCGCTGAACCACCAGGCTCCTCAGTTGCGACACGTACCGCAGCCACAGCACACGGCACCGAGATCCCACCTCGGCCCGGCGCGTGTCGGTCCTCACTTAAGCCGCGCGGCGGGGCACACAGTCAGTGCAAACACGACACGTACCGCCGCTGCAGCGCCAAACGCACAGCAGCCGCGGAACCAGCGTCTCAGCAGACGCCATCCCTGCCGTGAAAACGCGGAAACACACTAAACTACAAACAACGCCACATTTCACAAATAATACATGCAACATGTTTACCTTTTTATTGACAGTGCTTCTATTTGACTATTGCATCGCAAGTAGTGATGATGACATCATGTTTTCTTTTTTAAGTTGAATGATTTGTCTGAATAGACTGAAAACACTGAACATGTGTTTGTTCCCTTTTCAGGATGAGTTGGAAGCAACCCAAGAGGGGCAGTGGCCCTGGTGGCAGTAGTGAATGAAGATCAGGTTAGTTTACTGGCCTGAGTACAGTCCTCACAGTTTAAGTGAGGACACGCACCGCGGCCGCGGAACCACAAGGCTCCCCAGTTACGACAGGTACCGCCGCCGCAGCGCACGGCACCGGAACCGCAGCCGCGGAGCGCACGGAGCGCACAGCAGCCACGGAGCCCGCGCAAACCGAGATACATTCAAGATACATTCTCAACATTAACTTCATAAAAAAAGTGCGGTGCGCCCGGCCCCGCCTCGGCCCGGCGCGTGTCGGTCTTCACTTAAGCCGCGCGGCGTGGCGCAGCGCACAGGCGCACCCTCCATATCCGCACAACGGCGCGACGCGCACCGCAGCCGCTGAACCACCAGGCTCCTCAGTTGCCACACGTACCGCAGCCACAGCACACGGCACCGAGATCCCACCTCGGCCCGGCGCGTGTCGGTCCTCACTTAAGCCGCGCGGCGGGGCACACCGTCAGCGCAAACACGACACGTACCGCCGCTGCAGCGCCAAACGCACAGCAGCCGCGGAACCAGCGTCTCAGCAGACGCCATCCCTGCCGTGAAAACGCGGAAACACACTAAACTACAAACAACGCCACATTTCACAAATAATACATGCAACATGTTTACCTTTTTATTGACAGTGCTTCTATTTGACTATTGCATCGCAAGTAGTGATGATGACATCATGTTTTCTTTTTTAAGTTGAATGATTTGTCTGAATACACTGAAAACACTGAACATGTGTTTGTTCCCGAGCCACTCCATATCCACACTCCGGCGCACCGCTGCCGCTGAACCACCAGGCTCCTCAGTTGCGACACGTACCGCAGCCACAGCACACGGCACCGAGATCCCACCTCGGCCCGGCGCGTGTCGGTCCTCACTTAAGCCGCGCGGCGGGGCACACAGTCAGCGCAAACACGACACGTACCGCCACCGCAGCAGCCGCGGAATCAGCGTCTCAGCAGACGCCATCCCTGCCGTGAAAACGCGGAAACACACTAAACTACAAACAACGCCACATTTCACAAATAATACATGCAACATGTTTACCTTTTTATTGACAGTGCTTCTATTTGACTATTGCATCGCAAGTAGTGATGATGACATCATGTTTTCTTTTTTAAGTTGAATGATTTGTCTGAATACACTGAAAACACTGAACATGTGTTTGTTCCCTTTTCAGGATGAGTTGGAAGCAACCCAAGAGGGGCAGTGGCCCTGGTGGCAGTAGTGAATGAAGATCAGGTTAGTTTACTGGCCTGAGTACAGTCCTCACAGTTTAAGTGAGGACACGCACCGCGGCCGCGGAACCACAAGGCTCCCCAGTTACGAGAGGTACCGCCGCCGCAGCGCACGGCACCGGAACCGCAGCCGCGGAGCGCACGGAGCGCACAGCAGCCACGGAGCCCGCGCAAACCGAGATACATTCAAGATACATTCTCAACATTAACTTCATAAAAAAAGTGCGGTGCGCCCGGCCCCGCCTCGGCCCGGCGCGTGTCGGTCTTCACTTAAGCCGCGCGGCGTGGCGCAGCGCACAGGCGCACCCTCCATATCCGCACAACGGCGCGACGCGCACCGCAGCCGCTGAACCACCAGGCTCCTCAGTTGCCACACGTACCGCAGCCACAGCACACGGCACCGAGATCCCACCTCGGCCCGGCGCGTGTCGGTCCTCACTTAAGCCGCGCGGCGGGGCACACAGTCAGCGCAAACACGACACGTACCGCCGCCGCAGCGCCAAACGCACAGCAGCCGCGGAACCAGCGTCTCAGCAGACGCCATCCCTGCCGTGAAAACGCGGAAACACACTAAACTACAAACAACGCCACATTTCACAAATAATACATGCAACATGTTTACCTTTTTATTGACAGTGCTTCTATTTGACTATTGCATCGCAAGTAGTGATGATGACATCATGTTTTCTTTTTTAAGTTGAATGATTTGTCTGAATACACTGAAAACACTGAACATGTGTTTGTTCCCTTTTCAGGATGAGTTGGAAGCAACCCAAGAGGGGCAGTGGCCCTGGTGGCAGTAGTGAATGAAGATCAGGTTAGTTTACTGGCCTGAGTACAGTCCTCACAGTTTAAGTGAGGACACGCACCGCGGCCGCGGAACCACAAGGCTCCCCAGTTACGAGAGGTACCGCCGCCGCAGCGCACGGCACCGGAACCGCAGCCGCGGAGCGCACGGAGCGCACAGCAGCCACGGAGCCCGCGCAAACCGAGATACATTCAAGATACATTCTCAACATTAACTTCATAAAAAAGTGCGGTGCGCCCGGCCCCGCCTCGGCCCGGCGCGTGTCGGTCTTCACTTAAGCCGCGCGGCGTGGCGCAGCGCACAGGCGCACCCTCCATATCCGCACACCGGCGCGACGCGCACCGCAGCCGCTGAACCACCAGGCTCCTCAGTTGCCACACGTACCGCAGCCACAGCACACGGCACCGAGATCCCACCTCGGCCCGGCGCGTGTCGGTCCTCACTTAAGCCGCGCGGCGGGGCACACAGTCAGCGCAAACACGACACGTACCGCCGCCGCAGCGCCAAACGCACAGCAGCCGCGGAACCAGCGTCTCAGCAGACGCCATCCCTGCCGTGAAAACGCGGAAACACACTAAACTACAAACAACGCCACATTTCACAAATAATACATGCAACATGTTTACCTTTTTATTGACAGTGCTTCTATTTGACTATTGCATCGCAAGTAGTGATGATGACATCATGTTTTCTTTTTTAAGTTGAATGATTTGTCTGAATACACTGAAAACACTGAACATGTGTTTGTTCCCGAGCCACTCCATATCCACACTCCGGCGCACCGCTGCCGCTGAACCACCAGGCTCCTCAGTTGCGACACGTACCGCAGCCACAGCACACGGCACCGAGATCCCACCTCGGCCCGGCGCGTGTCGGTCCTCACTTAAGCCGCGCGGCGGGGCACACAGTCAGTGCAAACACGACACGTACCGCCGCTGCAGCGCCAAACGCACAGCAGCCGCGGAACCAGCGTCTCAGCAGACGCCATCCCTGCCGTGAAAACGCGGAAACACACTAAACTACAAACAACGCCACATTTCACAAATAATACATGCAACATGTTTACCTTTTTATTGACAGTGCTTCTATTTGACTATTGCATCGCAAGTAGTGATGATGACATCATGTTTTCTTTTTTAAGTTGAATGATTTGTCTGAATAGACTGAAAACACTGAACATGTGTTTGTTCCCTTTTCAGGATGAGTTGGAAGCAACCCAAGAGGGGCAGTGGCCCTGGTGGCAGTAGTGAATGAAGATCAGGTTAGTTTACTGGCCTGAGTACAGTCCTCACAGTTTAAGTGAGGACACGCACCGCGGCCGCGGAACCACAAGGCTCCCCAGTTACGACAGGTACCGCCGCCGCAGCGCACGGCACCGGAACCGCAGCCGCGGAGCGCACGGAGCGCACAGCAGCCACGGAGCCCGCGCAAACCGAGATACATTCAAGATACATTCTCAACATTAACTTCATAAAAAAAGTGCGGTGCGCCCGGCCCCGCCTCGGCCCGGCGCGTGTCGGTCTTCACTTAAGCCGCGCGGCGTGGCGCAGCGCACAGGCGCACCCTCCATATCCGCACAACGGCGCGACGCGCACCGCAGCCGCTGAACCACCAGGCTCCTCAGTTGCCACACGTACCGCAGCCACAGCACACGGCACCGAGATCCCACCTCGGCCCGGCGCGTGTCGGTCCTCACTTAAGCCGCGCGGCGGGGCACACCGTCAGCGCAAACACGACACGTACCGCCGCTGCAGCGCCAAACGCACAGCAGCCGCGGAACCAGCGTCTCAGCAGACGCCATCCCTGCCGTGAAAACGCGGAAACACACTAAACTACAAACAACGCCACATTTCACAAATAATACATGCAACATGTTTACCTTTTTATTGACAGTGCTTCTATTTGACTATTGCATCGCAAGTAGTGATGATGACATCATGTTTTCTTTTTTAAGTTGAATGATTTGTCTGAATACACTGAAAACACTGAACATGTGTTTGTTCCCGAGCCACTCCATATCCACACTCCGGCGCACCGCTGCCGCTGAACCACCAGGCTCCTCAGTTGCGACACGTACCGCAGCCACAGCACACGGCACCGAGATCCCACCTCGGCCCGGCGCGTGTCGGTCCTCACTTAAGCCGCGCGGCGGGGCACACAGTCAGCGCAAACACGACACGTACCGCCACCGCAGCAGCCGCGGAATCAGCGTCTCAGCAGACGCCATCCCTGCCGTGAAAACGCGGAAACACACTAAACTACAAACAACGCCACATTTCACAAATAATACATGCAACATGTTTACCTTTTTATTGACAGTGCTTCTATTTGACTATTGCATCGCAAGTAGTGATGATGACATCATGTTTTCTTTTTTAAGTTGAATGATTTGTCTGAATACACTGAAAACACTGAACATGTGTTTGTTCCCTTTTCAGGATGAGTTGGAAGCAACCCAAGAGGGGCAGTGGCCCTGGTGGCAGTAGTGAATGAAGATCAGGTTAGTTTACTGGCCTGAGTACAGTCCTCACAGTTTAAGTGAGGACACGCACCGCGGCCGCGGAACCACAAGGCTCCCCAGTTACGAGAGGTACCGCCGCCGCAGCGCACGGCACCGGAACCGCAGCCGCGGAGCGCACGGAGCGCACAGCAGCCACGGAGCCCGCGCAAACCGAGATACATTCAAGATACATTCTCAACATTAACTTCATAAAAAAAGTGCGGTGCGCCCGGCCCCGCCTCGGCCCGGCGCGTGTCGGTCTTCACTTAAGCCGCGCGGCGTGGCGCAGCGCACAGGCGCACCCTCCATATCCGCACAACGGCGCGACGCGCACCGCAGCCGCTGAACCACCAGGCTCCTCAGTTGCCACACGTACCGCAGCCACAGCACACGGCACCGAGATCCCACCTCGGCCCGGCGCGTGTCGGTCCTCACTTAAGCCGCGCGGCGGGGCACACAGTCAGCGCAAACACGACACGTACCGCCGCCGCAGCGCCAAACGCACAGCAGCCGCGGAACCAGCGTCTCAGCAGACGCCATCCCTGCCGTGAAAACGCGGAAACACACTAAACTACAAACAACGCCACATTTCACAAATAATACATGCAACATGTTTACCTTTTTATTGACAGTGCTTCTATTTGACTATTGCATCGCAAGTAGTGATGATGACATCATGTTTTCTTTTTTAAGTTGAATGATTTGTCTGAATACACTGAAAACACTGAACATGTGTTTGTTCCCTTTTCAGGATGAGTTGGAAGCAACCCAAGAGGGGCAGTGGCCCTGGTGGCAGTAGTGAATGAAGATCAGGTTAGTTTACTGGCCTGAGTACAGTCCTCACAGTTTAAGTGAGGACACGCACCGCGGCCGCGGAACCACAAGGCTCCCCAGTTACGAGAGGTACCGCCGCCGCAGCGCACGGCACCGGAACCGCAGCCGCGGAGCGCACGGAGCGCACAGCAGCCACGGAGCCCGCGCAAACCGAGATACATTCAAGATACATTCTCAACATTAACTTCATAAAAAAGTGCGGTGCGCCCGGCCCCGCCTCGGCCCGGCGCGTGTCGGTCTTCACTTAAGCCGCGCGGCGTGGCGCAGCGCACAGGCGCACCCTCCATATCCGCACACCGGCGCGACGCGCACCGCAGCCGCTGAACCACCAGGCTCCTCAGTTGCCACACGTACCGCAGCCACAGCACACGGCACCGAGATCCCACCTCGGCCCGGCGCGTGTCGGTCCTCACTTAAGCCGCGCGGCGGGGCACACAGTCAGCGCAAACACGACACGTACCGCCGCCGCAGCGCCAAACGCACAGCAGCCGCGGAACCAGCGTCTCAGCAGACGCCATCCCTGCCGTGAAAACGCGGAAACACACTAAACTACAAACAACGCCACATTTCACAAATAATACATGCAACATGTTTACCTTTTTATTGACAGTGCTTCTATTTGACTATTGCATCGCAAGTAGTGATGATGACATCATGTTTTCTTTTTTAAGTTGAATGATTTGTCTGAATACACTGAAAACACTGAACATGTGTTTGTTCCCGAGCCACTCCATATCCACACTCCGGCGCACCGCTGCCGCTGAACCACCAGGCTCCTCAGTTGCGACACGTACCGCAGCCACAGCACACGGCACCGAGATCCCACCTCGGCCCGGCGCGTGTCGGTCCTCACTTAAGCCGCGCGGCGGGGCACACAGTCAGCGCAAACACGACACGTACCGCCACCGCAGCGCCAAACGCACAGCAGCCGCGGAATCAGCGTCTCAGCAGACGCCATCCCTGCCGTGAAAACGCGGAAACACACTAAACTACAAACAACGCCACATTTCACAAATAATACATGCAACATGTTTACCTTTTTATTGACAGTGCTTCTATTTGACTATTGCATCGCAAGTAGTGATGATGACATCATGTTTTCTTTTTTAAGTTGAATGATTTGTCTGAATACACTGAAAACACTGAACATGTGTTTGTTCCCTTTTCAGGATGAGTTGGAAGCAACCCAAGAGGGGCAGTGGCCCTGGTGGCAGTAGTGAATGAAGATCAGGTTAGTTTACTGGCCTGAGTACAGTCCTCACAGTTTAAGTGAGGACACGCACCGCGGCCGCGGAACCACAAGGCTCCCCAGTTACGACAGGTACCGCCGCCGCAGCGCACGGCACCGGAACCGCAGCCGCGGAGCGCACGGAGCGCACAGCAGCCACGGAGCCCGCGCAAACCGAGATACATTGAAGATACATTCTCAACATTAACTTCATAAAAAAAGTGCGGTGCGCCCGGCCCCGCCTCGGCCCGGCGCGTGTCGGTCTTCACTTAAGCCGCGCGGCGTGGCGCAGCGCACAGGCGCACCCTCCATATCCGCACAACGGCGCGACGCGCACCGCAGCCGCTGAACCACCAGGCTCCTCAGTTGCCACACGTACCGCAGCCACAGCACACGGCACCGAGATCCCACCTCGGCCCGGCGCGTGTCGGTCCTCACTTAAGCCGCGCGGCGGGGCACACAGTCAGCGCAAACACGACACGTACCGCCGCCGCAGCGCCAAACGCACAGCAGCCGCGGAACCAGCGTCTCAGCAGACGCCATCCCTGCCGTGAAAACGCGGAAACACACTAAACTACAAACAACGCCACATTTCACAAATAATACATGCAACATGTTTACCTTTTTATTGACAGTGCTTCTATTTGACTATTGCATCGCAAGTAGTGATGATGACATCATGTTTTCTTTTTTAAGTTGAATGATTTGTCTGAATACACTGAAAACACTGAACATGTGTTTGTTCCCTTTTCAGGATGAGTTGGAAGCAACCCAAGAGGGGCAGTGGCCCTGGTGGCAGTAGTGAATGAAGATCAGGTTAGTTTACTGGCCTGAGTACAGTCCTCACAGTTTAAGTGAGGACACGCACCGCGGCCGCGGAACCACAAGGCTCCCCAGTTACGACAGGTACCGCCGCCGCAGCGCACGGCACCGGAACCGCAGCCGCGGAGCGCACGGAGCGCACAGCAGCCACGGAGCCCGCGCAAACCGAGATACATTCAAGATACATTCTCAACATTAACTTCATAAAAAAGTGCGGTGCGCCCGGCCCCGCCTCGGCCCGGCGCGTGTCGGTCTTCACTTAAGCCGCGCGGCGTGGCGCAGCGCACAGGCGCACCCTCCATATCCGCACAACGGCGCGACGCGCACCGCAGCCGCTGAACCACCAGGCTCCTCAGTTGCCACACGTACCGCAGCCACAGCACACGGCACCGAGATCCCACCTCGGCCCGGCGCGTGTCGGTCCTCACTTAAGCCACGCGGCGGGGCACACAGTCAGCGCAAACACGACACGTACCGCCGCCGCAGCGCCAAACGCACAGCAGCCGCGGAACCAGCGTCTCAGCAGACGCCATCCCTGCCGTGAAAACGCGGAAACACACTAAACTACAAACAACGCCACATTTCACAAATAATACATGCAACATGTTTACCTTTTTATTGACAGTGCTTCTATTTGACTATTGCATCGCAAGTAGTGATGATGACATCATGTTTTCTTTTTTAAGTTGAATGATTTGTCTGAATACACTGAAAACACTGAACATGTGTTTGTTCCCGAGCCACTCCATATCCACACTCCGGCGCACCGCTGCCGCTGAACCACCAGGCTCCTCAGTTGCGACACGTACCGCAGCCACAGCACACGGCACCGAGATCCCACCTCGGCCCGGCGCGTGTCGGTCCTCACTTAAGCCGCGCGGCGGGGCACACAGTCAGCGCAAACACGACACGTACCGCCACCGCAGCAGCCGCGGAATCAGCGTCTCAGCAGACGCCATCCCTGCCGTGAAAACGCGGAAACACACTAAACTACAAACAACGCCACATTTCACAAATAATACATGCAACATGTTTACCTTTTTATTGACAGTGCTTCTATTTGACTATTGCATCGCAAGTAGTGATGATGACATCATGTTTTCTTTTTTAAGTTGAATGATTTGTCTGAATACACTGAAAACACTGAACATGTGTTTGTTCCCTTTTCAGGATGAGTTGGAAGCAACCCAAGAGGGGCAGTGGCCCTGGTGGCAGTAGTGAATGAAGATCAGGTTAGTTTACTGGCCTGAGTACAGTCCTCACAGTTTAAGTGAGGACACGCACCGCGGCCGCGGAACCACAAGGCTCCCCAGTTACGACAGGTACCGCCGCCGCAGCGCACGGCACCGGAACCGCAGCCGCGGAGCGCACGGAGCGCACAGCAGCCACGGAGCCCGCGCAAACCGAGATACATTCAAGATACATTCTCAACATTAACTTCATAAAAAAAGTGCGGTGCGCCCGGCCCCGCCTCGGCCCGGCGCGTGTCGGTCTTCACTTAAGCCGCGCGGCGTGGCGCAGCGCACAGGCGCACCCTCCATATCCGCACAACGGCGCGACGCGCACCGCAGCCGCTGAACCACCAGGCTCCTCAGTTGCCACACGTACCGCAGCCACAGCACACGGCACCGAGATCCCACCTCGGCCCGGCGCGCGTCGGTCCTCACTTAAGCCGCGCGGCGGGGCACACAGTCAGCGCAAACACGACACGTACCGCCGCCGCAGCGCCAAACGCACAGCAGCCGCGGAACCAGCGTCTCAGCAGACGCCATCCCTGCCGTGAAAACGCGGAAACACACTAAACTACAAACAACGCCACATTTCACAAATAATACATGCAACATGTTTACCTTTTTATTGACAGTGCTTCTATTTGACTATTGCATCGCAAGTAGCGATGATGACATCATGTTTTCTTTTTTAAGTTGAATGATTTGTCTGAATACACTGAAAACACTGAACATGTGTTTGTTCCCGAGCCACTCCATATCCACACTCCGGCGCACCGCTGCCGCTGAACCACCAGGCTCCTCAGTTGCGACACGTACCGCAGCCACAGCACACGGCACCGAGATCCCACCTCGGCCCGGCGCGTGTCGGTCCTCACTTAAGCCGCGCGGCGGGGCACACAGTCAGCGCAAACACGACACGTACCGCCACCGCAGCGCCAAACGCACAGCAGCCGCGGAATCAGCGTCTCAGCAGACGCCATCCCTGCCGTGAAAACGCGGAAACACACTAAACTACAAACAACGCCACATTTCACAAATAATACATGCAACATGTTTACCTTTTTATTGACAGTGCTTCTATTTGACTATTGCATCGCAAGTAGTGATGATGACATCATGTTTTCTTTTTTAAGTTGAATGATTTGTCTGAATACACTGAAAACACTGAACATGTGTTTGTTCCCTTTTCAGGATGAGTTGGAAGCAACCCAAGAGGGGCAGTGGCCCTGGTGGCAGTAGTGAATGAAGATCAGGTTCCTGCAGGAGTTCCCTTTGAAACTCACCATGTGTCTCTGGTCCTCACAATCAGGTTGTAATGGCTCACACACTGATCTACGCTCTCCATTTGAAGTTGTCAGAAGTAGAATGTAATAATTTGATTTAGTAGAAAGAAAAGAGTCCATTCAACTTAAGTATTAACATTTGTATAAAGAAGATCATTTCAGTTCAGATAAATCCGTTTCACATAAGTGTCACATACTTAGTAGTTTTCATTAACTGAATGGAATTAGTACAATGCACTTTACCCAAGTTACTTTAACAACAAATACTTGAGTTACTTGTACTCAAATCAAATACTTTTGTATGCTTAAATTGTTTGAGTTAATAAACTTAATTGGTTTCCTAAATGGTTAAAGTTGAAGTAACTCATTCCCCGCAGACAAGATACATTCTCAACATTAACTTCATAAAACCAGAGACCATTATGGCTACATTGTTGAAATGAAAGAAACACACTCAGTGCAAACATAGCCACAATCTGGAAATATAAAATGAGGTGGCCCCGTGACGCTGCCGACACCGAGGCTCATTTCATCACCGTGGACAGCGCTATGAAATCACGGCACACATTGACAAATGAACTCATGTGCATGCTCAAGCTACAATACAATTTCAAATGCATTCTTTTCTTTTTTTCTTTAGATACAAGGAAGTGCGGTGCGCCCGGCCCCGCCAGGATCCCACCTCAGCCCGGCGCGTGTCGGTCTTCACTTAAGCCGCGCGGCGTGGCGCGGCACACAGGCGCACACTCCATATCCACACTCCGGCTCAACGCGCACCGCAGCCACTGAACCACCAGGCTCCTCAGTCACAGCGCACATGTTTTCAATAATAAGCCCCGCCCCAAACATTTCAAGCTTTCACACCTGATTGGCTGACCATTGTGCCAATATTTAAACTCCTGTGTTGACAGCCGCACCAGAGGGAGAGGAGATGCTGACAGATCACAGACGTAAGTTTGACGTTACTTTGTTTCCTTGTTTTCTCACTGACTCCAGTCTTCTTCTCATCTCTTGTCTTTAATGAAACCATCACAGTCCCATGTTTGTGTCTCACTCTCTGTTTGCAGCACCAATGCAAACCTGCTACAGTACAAACCTGCTACAAACCCCAGACTGGATTCGGTTTACTGGCGTGAGTACAACAGAAAGTCATCACAACCAGACAGAAACAAACCGCAAACACACTTAACACTTGAATCTAAGTGTAGAGTCGAACGTTAACACTTTAATTTTGATCATATGACATTAAACTAATATTTAATTACCTCATTTATTTTTTTTATAATTTTAATAATGTAAATATTAGCATTTTAGCTCAATAGCTTCCAGGCAATGTGACCCAACGACTCCAAATGAGTGTACAAACATAGTACTAGACTGCCTAGTCAGGACACACCTCTTTATATTCCATTTAAATACTTGATTTACTTTCAATCATTTCTTTAATGCAAATATTAGCATTTTATCTCAATCGCGTCCAGGCCATGTGACCCTAAAGATTCCAAAACAGTGCAGCAACATAGAACTAGACTGCCTAGTCAGGACACACCTCTTTTTATTCCATTTTAGTACCTCCCATAATTTCTTTTAATCCATTTTTAACGGTAATTCGTTGATGGTCCCTAAATGAGACCACGGTTGTTGAGAGCGATGGGTCGGACTTTGTACAAGCCGTGATCGTGCACCTATCTCGGGGTGGAGAAGGAGGAGGGTGCCGTTGGATCTGGAGCGAATGTCTGTTGAATATCCAACCTGGAACTGATTTCAGCGCGGTACGTTGTCGGAGGTGATCAGCTCCGCCTCTGCGGACGCTCGGTGCTCACAGTGCCCAGGGCAGAGCAGCGTTACCTCGGCCTGTCCTGATGAAATGATCCGCTGGCTCAGACGTCTCACAGATGCTTGGTGTGATCCATAGATTTGTGGTTGACGTGTTACTTTGTTTTTAATGTAAACACTTTGTATATTATTACTAATAATTGATTTTACCTTCGAATTTTAGGTTTATATTAAAGTGGCACGGCCATTGTATATGTATTTGTTAAAATCCCAAGTCTCCTCCTCACCTGCCTCATCACTGGCACACCTACCTGGACCACACCCCTAATCCTATATAACCCGCCCCTTCCGCCCTTTGACCCCCCTATTTTCCCTCCAAACAATCCACGAGAACAAAGGGACACTGGCTGTGAGTTTTATGGACGTTCACTCATTTAATGTTTCATTTGGTTGATACTACATCTTGTATGAAGACTTACTTATTGCTTGTGTGTCATTATACTAGATTCCTGAGTTTAATCCTTTGCTAAAGAGAGGAAAGTAAGAGTGGATGTATTATTGATGTTAGTCTAAGACAACCTCATTTCTTATTGTATATTTGATACTTTCTAGATTGTAATATTTCCTTTATCATTTTCATGTAGACAGAATCATCCACCATTACCCCTCATCACCGACTACCGTTTACTTGGAAATAAAATATTGCAACTTGGAAAGCTGCCTGGATCCTGTGTTTAAATGTGCACCCAACATATGATGTTCAGTCAATCACCGCCACTATAGTGTACAGTTCTTTCATATTTGTGTATGTATTTGAATATAAATGTACAATTGTAAGTTCAAATAAATAATACATTAACTGTCAGTTGATGTACTGATATCTATGAGTAGTCTAGTGAAAAACAGACGTAGCACCATCAGTAGCTCTTTGTGTTTTATGTCACAGGTCTCCATCAACATATGCAGCAATCGGGCATGAAGAAACTGTGAATTCAGCTCCTCCTTGCCGAACTAAAAGAGAGACGACCTGCACTCTTTAGTGAAGCTCAAGTGAGTGAAAGAGGATGGTGACACCCACACACTGTCAAAGTCATCGTTGTAGCAATGCCTCATCTGGAAAAGAGTTTTAATATGACAGCGAGGCTCATTTCAGCACCGTGGACAGCGCTATGAAATCACGGCACACATTGACAAATAAAATCATGCGCATGCTCAAGCTACAATACAATTTCAAATGAATTCTTTTTTTTTTTTAGATACAAGGAAGTGCGGTGCGCCCGGCCCCGCCAGGATCCCACCTCGGCCTGGCGCGTGTCGGTCTTGACTTAAGCCGCGCGGCGTGGCGCACAAACCTACAAACCTGCTACAAACCCCAGACTGGATTCGGTTTACTGGCGTGAGTACAGTCCTCACAGTTTAAGTGAGGACACGCACTTGTATTCTCAGTTTGGTATAAGATGTGAGTACAGTGTAACGCCACATTTCACAACTAATACATGCAACATGTTTACCTTTTTATTGACAGTGCTTCTATTTGACTATTGCAAGTAGTGATGATGACATCATGTTTTCTTTTTTAAGTTGAATGATTTGTCTGAATACACTGAAAACACTGAACATGTGTTTGTTCCCTTTTCAGGATGAGTTGGAAGCAACCCAAGAGGGGCAGTGGCCCTGGTGGCAGTAGTGAATGAAGATCAGGTTCCTGCAGGAGTTCCCTTTGAAACTCACCATGTGTCTCTGGTCCTCACAATCAGGTTGTAATGGCTCACACACTGATCTACGCTCTCCATTTGAAGTTGTCAGAAGTAGAATGTAATAATTTGATTTAGTAGAAAGAAAAGAGTCAATTCAACTTAAGTATTAACATTTGTATAAAGAAGATCATTTCAGTTCAGATAAATCCGTTTCACATAAGTGTCACATACTTAGTAGTTTTCATTAACTGAATGGAATTAGTACAATGCACTTTACCCAAGTTACTTTAACAACAAATACTTGAGTTACTTGTACTCAAATCAAATACTTTTGTATGCTTAAATTGTTTGAGTTAATAAACTTAATTGGTTTCCTAAATGGTTAAAGTTGAAGTAACTCATTCCCCGCAGACAAGATACATTCTCAACATTAACTTCATAAAACCAGAGACCATTATGGCTACATTGTTGAAATGAAAGAAACACACTCAGTGCAAACATAGCCACAATCTGGAAATATAAAATGAGGTGGCCCCGTGACGCTGCCGACACCGAGGCTCATTTCATCACCGTGGACAGCGCTATGAAATCACGGCACACATTGACAAATGAACTCATGTGCATGCTCAAGCTACAATACAATTTCAAATGCATTCTTTTCTCTTTTTTTTTAGATACAAGGAAGTGCGGTGCGCCCGGCCCCGCCAGGATCCCACCTCAGCCCGGCGCGTGTCGGTCTTCACTTAAGCCGCGCGGCGTGGCACACAGGCGCACACTCCATATCCACACTCCGGCTCAACGCGCACCGCAGCCACTGAACCACCAGGCTCCTCAGTCACAGCGCACATGTTTTCAATAATAAGCCCCGCCCCAAACATTTCAAGCTTTCACACCTGATTGGCTGACCATTGTGCCAATATTTAAACTCCTGTGTTGACAGCCGCACCAGAGGGACAGATCACAGATGTAAGTTTGACGTTACTTTGTTTCCTTGTTTCTTCACTGACATCAGTCTTCTTCTCATCTCTTGTCTTTAATGAAACGATCACAGTCACCTGTTTGTGTCTCACTCTCTGTTTGCAGCATCAACGCAAACCTGCTACAAAACCCGGACTGGTATTCATGGACGGACTGAACTGGATTCGGTTTGCTGGTGTGAGTACAACAGAAAGTCATCACAACCAAACAGAAACAAACACACTTAACACTTAATTGTAAGTGTACACTCAAACTTTAACACTTTTTTTTTATCATATGACATTTAAACTAATATTTAAATAAACATTTAGTTTGGAATGAGTATCAAGTAAAACCTGAAGTGGAGCTCCACTGAATATTATTCTTATTATTATTGTTGTTACTAAGTGATGACGAAAAAAACCCAGGTCAGTATTTTGTAACCTAAGAAAACCAATGTGATGTAAGTAATTATTGAAAAGGCTATTTATTAATTTAAATAATTAATGACACTTAAGTCATTATTTAATGGTGTATTTATTAATATAAATCATCTAAAAAGGCTTGGGTTTCTAGTAACTAACTGGTGCTAACTAACTCAGCAGCCAGGAGTCACACTGTGAGTGGCTAATTGGAAGAATCAGTAGAGGAGAGGAAAGTAGAGGAAACCAGGTGCATGTACAGTGAATTTGGTCAATATTGCTTCTTGCAATAAAGAGTTACAGGGTGCTGTCACATTTCGGCAGGGCCTGCCGAGAAGTGACTGCACCCTGTAACTCTGGATTGTTCGGGCTTACATTCTCTATCTTTTCAGCATTAGCAGTCGAGGAAAACAGGTGCATGTACAATGAATTTGGTCAGTATCGCTCCTTCAAACAACGACTTATAGGGTGTACCCTGTATACAGTATTATATCTACCAGTAGACCTACGCTCACTACCTCTTAACCGATGCGCGTTCCCGTCGGAGGCAGTCATTTTTCGGCAAGGTTCAATGTGTTGTGCCTTCAGATGGTGTTCTGCACACTTTGGTTGCGCTGATTTGAGTTCCTTTTGCTTTCTTAGCATGGCCTTTCTGCTGATCTTTGACCTCAACATGGCATCACTGGATATTTTCTGTTTGTCACACCGTGGTTGTGCAAGCAGTTTGTAAAAATACTACCAGTAACCATGCCACATTAAAAGCTCCTTGAATCACCTTTCTTCCTAATGCTGATAGTCTGTTTGAACTTGATTTGGGCGTCCTGATCATGTCTACCTGCCTAAATGCAATGACTTACTGCCATGTGATTGGCTCCTTCAATCAGTGTGTTCATAAACAGAAAATGTGTACCTAATAAATTGGCAGATGTGTGTTTAAATCCAACCAGGAAGGAATATAGAAAGCAGTTTATAGTAGACATGTAGTTTTTCCTCTGCAGCTATAGGTGGGTGGAGTTTGCACTGCAGCTTCTGTGGCGTTTGTTTTGTTCACCGTTGTTGGAGACCATTATGGCTACATTGTTGAAATTAAAGAAACACACTCAGTGCAAACATAGCCACAATCTGGAGATATAAAATGAGGTCACCCTGTGACGCTGCCGACACCGAGGCTCATTTCAGCACCGTGGACAGCGCTATGAAATCACGGCACACATTGACAAATAAACTCATGAGTACAGTCCTCACAGTTTAAGTGAGGACACGCACCGCCGCCGCAGCGCCAAACGCACAGCAGCCGCGGAACCAGCGTCTCAGCAGACGCCATCCCTGCCGTGAAAACGCGGAAACACACTAAACTACAAACAACGCCACATTTCACAAATAATACATGCAACATGTTTACCTTTTTATTGACAGTGCTTCTATTTGACTATTGCATCGCAAGTAGTGATGATGACATCATGTTTTCTTTTTTAAGTTGAATGATTTGTCTGAATACACTGAAAACACTGAACATGTGTTTGTTCCCTTTTCAGGATGAGTTGGAAGCAACCCAAGAGGGGCAGTGGCCCTGGTGGCAGTAGTGAATGAAGATCAGGTTAGTTTACTGGCCTGAGTACAGTCCTCACAGTTTAAGTGAGGACACGCACCGCGGCCGCGGAACCACCAGGCTCCCCAGTTAGGACAGGTACCGCCGCCGCAGCGCACGGCACCGGAACCGCAGCCGCGGAGCGCACGGAGCGCACAGCAGCCACGGAGCCCGCGCAAACCGAGATACATTCAAGATACATTCTCAACATTAACTTCATAAAAAAAGTGCGGTGCGCCCGGCCCCGCCTCGGCCCGGCGCGTGTCGGTCTTCACTTAAGCCGCGCGGCGTGGCGCAGCGCACAGGCGCACCCTCCATATCCGCACAACGGCGCGACGCGCACCGCAGTCGCTGAACCACCAGGCTCCTCAGTTGCGACACGTACCGCAGCCACAGCACACGGCACCGAGATCCCACCTCGGCCCGGCGCGTGTCGGTCCTCACTTAAGCCGCGCGGCGGGGCACACAGTCAGCGCAAACACGACACGTACCGCCGCCGCAGCGCCAAACGCACAGCAGCCGCGGAACCAGCGTCTCAGCAGACGCCATCCCTGCCGTGAAAACGCGGAAACACACTAAACTACAAACAACGCCACATTTCACAAATAATACATGCAACATGTTTACCTTTTTATTGACAGTGCTTCTATTTGACTATTGCATCGCAAGTAGTGATGATGACATCATGTTTTCTTTTTTAAGTTGAATGATTTGTCTGAATACACTGAAAACACTGAACATGTGTTTGTTCCCGAGCCACTCCATATCCACACTCCGGCGCACCGCTGCCGCTGAACCACCAGGCTCCTCAGTTGCGACACGTACCGCAGCCACAGCACACGGCACCGAGATCCCACCTCGGCCCGGCGCGTGTCGGTCCTCACTTAAGCCGCGCGGCGGGGCACACAGTCAGCGCAAACACGACACGTACCGCCGCCGCAGCGCCAAACGCACAGCAGCCGCGGAACCAGCGTCTCAGCAGACGCCATCCCTGCCGTGAAAACGCGGAAACACACTAAACTACAAACAACGCCACATTTCACAAATAATACATGCAACATGTTTACCTTTTTATTGACAGTGCTTCTATTTGACTATTGCATCGCAAGTAGTGATGATGACATCATGTTTTCTTTTTTAAGTTGAATGATTTGTCTGAATACACTGAAAACACTGAACATGTGTTTGTTCCCTTTTCAGGATGAGTTGGAAGCAACCCAAGAGGGGCAGTGGCCCTGGTGGCAGTAGTGAATGAAGATCAGGTTAGTTTACTGGCCTGAGTACAGTCCTCACAGTTTAAGTGAGGACACGCACCGCGGCCGCGGAACCACAAGGCTCCCCAGTTACGACAGGTACCGCCGCCGCAGCGCACGGCACCGGAACCGCAGCCGCGGAGCGCACGGAGCGCACAGCAGCCACGGAGCCCGCGCAAACCGAGATACATTCAAGATACATTCTCAACATTAACTTCATAAAAAAAGTGCGGTGCGCCCGGCCCCGCCTCGGCCCGGCGCGTGTCGGTCTTCACTTAAGCCGCGCGGCGTGGCGCAGCGCACAGGCGCACCCTCCATATCCGCACAACGGCGCGACGCGCAACGCAGCCGCTGAACCACCAGGCTCCTCAGTTGCCACACGTACCGCAGCCACAGCACACGGCACCGAGATCCCACCTCGGCCCGGCGCGTGTCGGTCCTCACTTAAGCCGCGCGGCGGGGCACACAGTCAGCGCAAACACGACACGTACCGCCGCCGCAGCGCCAAACGCACAGCAGCCGCGGAACCAGCGTCTCAGAAGACGCCATCACTGCCGTGAAAACGCGGAAACACACTAAACTACAAACAACGCCACATTTCACAAATAATACATGCAACATGTTTACCTTTTTATTGACAGTGCTTCTATTTGACTATTGCATCGCAAGTAGTGATGATGACATCATGTTTTCTTTTTTAAGTTGACTGATTTGTCTGAATACACTGAAAACACTGAACATGTGTTTGCGCACCGCTGCCGCTGAACCACCAGGCTCCTCAGTTGCGACACGTACCGCAGCCACAGCACACGGCACCGAGATCCCACCTCGGCCCGGCGCGTGTCGGTCCTCACTTAAGCCGCGCGGCGGGGCACACAGTCAGCGCAAACACGACACGTACCGCCGCCGCAGCGCCAAACGCACAGCAGCCGCGGAATCAGCGTCTCAGCAGACGCCATCCCTGCCGTGAAAACGCGGAAACACACTAAACTACAAACAACGCCACATTTCACAAATAATACATGCAACATGTTTACCTTTTTATCGACAGTGCTTCTATTTGACTATTGCATCGCAAGTAGTGATGATGACATCATGTTTTCTTTTTTAAGTTGAATGATTTGTCTGAATACACTGAAAACACTGAACATGTGTTTGTTCCCTTTTCAGGATGAGTTGGAAGCAACCCAAGAGGGGCAGTGGCCCTGGTGGCAGTAGTGAATGAAGATCAGGTTAGTTTACTGGCCTGAGTACAGTCCTCACAGTTTAAGTGAGGACACGCACCGCGGCCGCGGAACCACAAGGCTCCCCAGTTACGAGAGGTACCGCCGCCGCAGCGCACGGCACCGGAACCGCAGCCGCGGAGCGCACGGAGCGCACAGCAGCCACGGAGCCCGCGCAAACCGAGATACATTCAAGATACATTCTCAACATTAACTTCATAAAAAAAGTGCGGTGCGCCCGGCCCCGCCTCGGCCCGGCGCGTGTCGGTCTTCACTTAAGCCGCGCGGCGTGGCGCAGCGCACAGGCGCACCCTCCATATCCGCACAACGGCGCGACGCGCACCGCAGCCGCTGAACCACCAGGCTCCTCAGTTGCCACACGTACCGCAGCCACAGCACACGGCACCGAGATCCCACCTCGGCCCGGCGCGTGTCGGTCCTCACTTAAGCCGCGCGGCGGGGCACACAGTCAGCGCAATCACGACACGTACCGCCGCCGCAGCGCCAAACGCACAGCAGCCGCGGAACCAGCGTCTCAGCAGACGCCATCCCTGCCGTGAAAACGCGGAAACACACTAAACTACAAACAACGCCACATTTCACAAATAATACATGCAACATGTTTACCTTTTTATTGACAGTGCTTCTATTTGACTATTGCAAGTAGTGATGATGACATCATGTTTTCTTTTTTAAGTTGAATGATTTGTCTGAATACACTGAAAACACTGAACATGTGTTTGTTCCCTTTTCAGGATGAGTTGGAAGCAACCCAAGAGGGGCAGTGGCCCTGGTGGCAGTAGTGAATGAAGATCAGGTTCCTGCAGGAGTTCCCTTTGAAACTCACCATGTGTCTCTGGTCCTCACAATCAGGTTGTAATGGCTCACACACTGATCTACGCTCTCCATTTGAAGTTGTCAGAAGTAGAATGTAATAATTTGATTTAGTAGAAAGAAAAGAGTCAATTCAACTTAAGTATTAACATTTGTATAAAGAAGATCATTTCAGTTCAGATAAATCCGTTTCACATAAGTGTCACATACTTAGTAGTTTTCATTAACTGAATGGAATTAGTACAATGCACTTTACCCAAGTTACTTTAACAACAAATACTTGAGTTACTTGTACTCAAATCAAATACTTTTGTATGCTTAAATTGTTTGAGTTAATAAACTTAATTGGTTTCCTAAATGGTTAAAGTTGAAGTAACTCATTCCCCGCAGACAAGACACATTCTCAACATTAACTTCATAAAACCAGAGACCATTATGGCTACATTGTTGAAATGAAAGAAACACACTCAGTGCAAACATAGCCACAATCTGGAAATATAAAATGAGGTGGCCCCGTGACCCTGCCGACACCGAGGCTCATTTCATCACCGTGGACAGCGCTATGAAATCACGGCACACATTGACAAATGAACTCATGTGCATGCTCAAGCTACAATACAATTTCAAATGCATTCTTTTCTCTTTTTTTTTAGATACAAGGAAGTGCGGTGCGCCCGGCCCCGCCAGGATCCCACCTCAGCCCGGCGCGCGTCGGTCTTCACTTAAGCCGCGCGGCGTGGCACACAGGCGCACACTCCATATCCACACTCCGGCTCAACGCGCACCGCAGCCACTGAACCACCAGGCTCCTCAGTCACAGCGCACATGTTTTCAATAATAAGCCCCGCCCCAAACATTTCAAGATTTCACACCTGATTGGCTGACCATTGTGCCAATATTTAAACTCCTGTGTTGACAGCCGCACCAGAGGGAGAGGAGATGCTGACAGATCACAGACGTAAGTTTGACGTTACTTTGTTTCCTTGTTTTCTCACTGACTCCAGTCTTCTTCTCATCTCTTGTCTTTAATGAAACCATCACAGTCCCATGTTTGTGTCTCACTCTCTGTTTGCAGCACCAATGCAAACCTGCTACAGTACAAACCTGCTACAAACCCCAGACTGGATTCGGTTTACTGGCGTGAGTACAACAGAAAGTCATCACAACCAGACAGAAACAAACCGCAAACACACTTAACACTTGAATCTAAGTGTAGAGTCGAACGTTAACACTTTAATTTTGATCATATGACATTAAACTAATATTTAATTACCTCATTTATTTTTTTTATAATTTTAATAATGTAAATATTAGCATTTTAGCTCAATAGCTTCCAGGCAATGTGACCCAAAGACTCCAAATGAGTGTACAAACATAGTACTAGACTGCCTAGTCAGGACACACCTCTTTATATTCCATTTAAATACTTGATTTACTTTCAATCATTTCTTTGATGCAAATATTAGCATTTTATCTCAATCGCGTCCAGGCCATGTGACCCTAAAGATTCCAAAACAGTGCAGCAACATAGAACTAGACTGCCTAGTCAGGACACACCTCTTTTTATTCCATTTTAGTACCTCCCATAATTTCTTTTAATCCATTTTTAACGGTAATTCGTTGATGGTCCCTAAATGAGACCACGGTTGTTGAGAGCGATGGGTCGGACTTTGTACAAGCCGTGATCGTGCACCTATCTCGGAGTGGAGAAGGAGGAGGGTGCTGTTGGATCTGGAGCGAATGTCTGTTGAATATCCAACCTGGAACTGATTTCAGCGCGGTACGTTGTCGGAGGTGATCAGCTCCGCCTCTGCGGACGCTCGGTGCTCACAGTGCCCAGGGCAGAGCAGCGTTACCTCGGCCTGTCCTGATGAAATGATCCGCTGGCTCAGACGTCTCACAGATGCTTGGTGTGATCCATAGATTTGTGGTTGACGTGTTACTTTGTTTTTAATGTAAACACTTTGTATATTATTACTAATAATTGATTTTACCTTCGAATTTTAGGTTTATATTAAAGTGGCACGGCCATTGTATATGTATTTGTTAAAATCCCAAGTCTCCTCCTCACCTGCCTCATCACTGGCACACCTACCTGGACCACACCCCTAATCCTATATAACCCGCCCCTTCCGCCCTTTGACCCCCCTATTTTCCCTCCAAACAATCCACGAGAACAAAGGGACACTGGCTGTGAGTTTTATGGACGTTCACTCATTTAATGTTTCATTTGGTTGATACTACATCTTGTATGAAGACTTACTTATTGCTTGTGTGTCATTATACTAGATTCCTGAGTTTAATCCTTTGCTAAAGAGAGGAAAGTAAGAGTGGATGTATTATTGATGTTAGTCTAAGACAACCTCATTTCTTATTGTATATTTGATACTTTCTAGATTGTAATATTTCCTTTATCATTTTCATGTAGACAGAATCATCCACCATTACCCCTCATCACCGACTACCGTTTACTTGGAAATAAAATATTGCAACTTGGAAAGCTGCCTGGATCCTGTGTTTAAATGTGCACCCAACATATGATGTTCAGTCAATCACCGCCACTATAGTGTACAGTTCTTTCATATTTGTGTATGTATTTGAATATAAATGTACAATTGTAAGTTCAAATAAATAATACATTAACTGTCAGTTGATGTACTGATATCTATGAGTAGTCTAGTGAAAAACAGACGTAGCACCATCAGTAGCTCTTTGTGTTTTATGTCACAGGTCTCCATCAACATATGCAGCAATCGGGCATGAAGAAACTGTGAATTCAGCTCCTCCTTGCCGAACTAAAAGAGAGACGACCTGCACTCTTTAGTGAAGCTCAAGTGAGTGAAAGAGGATGGTGACACCCACACACTGTCAAAGTCATCGTTGTAGCAATGCCTCATCTGGAAAAGAGTTTTAATATGACAGCGAGGCTCATTTCATCACCGTGGACAGCGCTATGAAATCACGGCACACATTGACAAATGAACTCATGTGCATGCTCAAGCTACAATACAATTTCAAATGCATTCTTTTCTCTTTTTTTTTAGATACAAGGAAGTGCGGTGCGCCCGGCCCCGCCAGGATCCCACCTCAGCCCGGCGCGCGTCGGTCTTCACTTAAGCCGCGCGGCGTGGCACACAGGCGCACACTCCATATCCACACTCCGGCTCAACGCGCACCGCAGCCACTGAACCACCAGGCTCCTCAGTCACAGCGCACATGTTTTCAATAATAAGCCCCGCCCCAAACATTTCAAGATTTCACACCTGATTGGCTGACCATTGTGCCAATATTTAAACTCCTGTGTTGACAGCCGCACCAGAGGGAGAGGAGATGCTGACAGATCACAGACGTAAGTTTGACGTTACTTTGTTTCCTTGTTTTCTCACTGACTCCAGTCTTCTTCTCATCTCTTGTCTTTAATGAAACCATCACAGTCCCATGTTTGTGTCTCACTCTCTGTTTGCAGCACCAATGCAAACCTGCTACAGTACAAACCTGCTACAAACCCCAGACTGGATTCGGTTTACTGGCGTGAGTACAACAGAAAGTCATCACAACCAGACAGAAACAAACCGCAAACACACTTAACACTTGAATCTAAGTGTAGAGTCGAACGTTAACACTTTAATTTTGATCATATGACATTAAACTAATATTTAATTACCTCATTTATTTTTTTTATAATTTTAATAATGTAAATATTAGCATTTTAGCTCAATAGCTTCCAGGCAATGTGACCCAAAGACTCCAAATGAGTGTACAAACATAGTACTAGACTGCCTAGTCAGGACACACCTCTTTATATTCCATTTAAATACTTGATTTACTTTCAATCATTTCTTTGATGCAAATATTAGCATTTTATCTCAATCGCGTCCAGGCCATGTGACCCTAAAGATTCCAAAACAGTGCAGCAACATAGAACTAGACTGCCTAGTCAGGACACACCTCTTTTTATTCCATTTTAGTACCTCCCATAATTTCTTTTAATCCATTTTTAACGGTAATTCGTTGATGGTCCCTAAATGAGACCACGGTTGTTGAGAGCGATGGGTCGGACTTTGTACAAGCCGTGATCGTGCACCTATCTCGGAGTGGAGAAGGAGGAGGGTGCTGTTGGATCTGGAGCGAATGTCTGTTGAATATCCAACCTGGAACTGATTTCAGCGCGGTACGTTGTCGGAGGTGATCAGCTCCGCCTCTGCGGACGCTCGGTGCTCACAGTGCCCAGGGCAGAGCAGCGTTACCTCGGCCTGTCCTGATGAAATGATCCGCTGGCTCAGACGTCTCACAGATGCTTGGTGTGATCCATAGATTTGTGGTTGACGTGTTACTTTGTTTTTAATGTAAACACTTTGTATATTATTACTAATAATTGATTTTACCTTCGAATTTTAGGTTTATATTAAAGTGGCACGGCCATTGTATATGTATTTGTTAAAATCCCAAGTCTCCTCCTCACCTGCCTCATCACTGGCACACCTACCTGGACCACACCCCTAATCCTATATAACCCGCCCCTTCCGCCCTTTGACCCCCCTATTTTCCCTCCAAACAATCCACGAGAACAAAGGGACACTGGCTGTGAGTTTTATGGACGTTCACTCATTTAATGTTTCATTTGGTTGATACTACATCTTGTATGAAGACTTACTTATTGCTTGTGTGTCATTATACTAGATTCCTGAGTTTAATCCTTTGCTAAAGAGAGGAAAGTAAGAGTGGATGTATTATTGATGTTAGTCTAAGACAACCTCATTTCTTATTGTATATTTGATACTTTCTAGATTGTAATATTTCCTTTATCATTTTCATGTAGACAGAATCATCCACCATTACCCCTCATCACCGACTACCGTTTACTTGGAAATAAAATATTGCAACTTGGAAAGCTGCCTGGATCCTGTGTTTAAATGTGCACCCAACATATGATGTTCAGTCAATCACCGCCACTATAGTGTACAGTTCTTTCATATTTGTGTATGTATTTGAATATAAATGTACAATTGTAAGTTCAAATAAATAATACATTAACTGTCAGTTGATGTACTGATATCTATGAGTAGTCTAGTGAAAAACAGACGTAGCACCATCAGTAGCTCTTTGTGTTTTATGTCACAGGTCTCCATCAACATATGCAGCAATCGGGCATGAAGAAACTGTGAATTCAGCTCCTCCTTGCCGAACTAAAAGAGAGACGACCTGCACTCTTTAGTGAAGCTCAAGTGAGTGAAAGAGGATGGTGACACCCACACACTGTCAAAGTCATCGTTGTAGCAATGCCTCATCTGGAAAAGAGTTTTAATATGACAGCGAGGCTCATTTCAGCACCGTGGACAGCGCTATGAAATCACGGCACACATTGACAAATGAACTCATGTGCATGCTCAAGCTACAATACAATTTCAAATGCATTCTTTTCTTTTTTTTTTTAGATACAAGGAAGTGCGGTGCGCCCGGCCCCGCCAGGATCCCACCTCAGCCCGGCGCGTGTCGGTC
Source organism: Solea solea (assembly GCF_958295425.1). NCBI lineage: Eukaryota > Metazoa > Chordata > Actinopteri > Pleuronectiformes > Soleidae > Solea > Solea solea. Next base: position 188,567 of record NW_026704001.1, on the reverse strand, counting down.
TTAACTTAAGCCGCGCGGCGTGGCGCGGCACACAGGCGCACACTCCATATCCACACTCCGGCTCAACGCGCACCGCAGCCACTGAACCACCAGGCTCCTCAGTCACAGCGCACATGTTTTCAATAATAAGCCCCGCCCCAAACATTTCAAGCTTTCACACCTGATTGGCTGACCATTGTGCCAATATTTAAACTCCTGTGTTGACAGCCGCACCAGAGGGACAGATCACAGATGTAAGTTTGACGTTACTTTGTTTCCTTGTTTCTTCACTGACATCAGTCTTCTTCTCATCTCTTGTCTTTAATGAAACGATCACAGTCACCTGTTTGTGTCTCACTCTCTGTTTGCAGCATCAACGCAAACCTGCTACAAAACCCGGACTGGTATTCATGGACGGACTGAACTGGATTCGGTTTGCTGGTGTGAGTACAACAGAAACTCATCACAACCAAACAGAAACAAACACACTTAACACTTAATTGTAAGTGTACACTCAAACTTTAACACTTTTTTTTTTTTTTATCATATGACATTTAAACTAATATTTAAATAAACATTTAGTTTGGAATGAGTATCAAGTAAAACCTGAAGTGGAGCTCCACTGAATATTATTCTTCTTATTATTATTATTATTATTATTATTATTATTATTGTTGTTGTTACTAAGTGATGACGAAAAAAACCCAGGTTAGTATTTTGTAACCTAAGAAAACCAATGTGATGTAAGTAATTATTGAAAAGGCTATTTATTAATTTAAATAATTAATGACACTGAAGTCATTATTTAATGGTGTATTTATTAATATAAATCATCTAAAAAGGCTTGGGTTTCTAGTAACTAACTGGTGCTAACTAACTCAGCAGCCAGGAGTCACACTGTGAGTGGCTAATTGGAAGAATCAGTAGAGGAGAGGAAAGTAGAGGAAACCAGGTGCATGTACAGTGAATTTGGTCAATATTGCTTCTTGCAATAAAGAGTTACAGGGTGCTGTCACATTTCGGCAGGGCCTGCCGAGAAGTGACTGCACCCTGTAACTCTGGATTGTTAGGGCTTACATTCTCTATCTTTTCAGCATTAGCAGTCGAGGAAAACAGGTGCATGTACAATGAATTTGGTCAGTATCGCTCCTTCAAACAACGACTTATAGGGTGTACCCTGTATACAGTATTATATCTACCAGTAGACCTACGCTCACTACCTCTTAACCGATGCGCGTTCCCGTCGGAGGCAGTCATTTTTCGGCAAGGTTCAATGTGTTGTGCCTTCAGATGGTGTTCTGCACACTTTGGTTGCGCTGATTTGAGTTCCTTTTGCTTTCTTAGCATGGCCTTTCTGCTGATCTTTGACCTCAACATGGCATCACTGGATATTTTCTGTTTGTCACACCGTGGTTGTGCAAGCAGTTTGTAAAAATACTACCAGTAACCATGCCACATTAAAAGCTCCTTGAATCACCTTTCTTCCTAATGCTGATAGTCTGTTTGAACTTGATTTGGGCGTCCTGATCATGTCTACCTGCCTAAATGCAATGACTTACTGCCATGTGATTGGCTCCTTCAATCAGTGTGTTCATAAACAGAAAATGTGTACCTAATAAATTGGCAGATGTGTGTTTAAATCCAACCAGGAAGGAATATAGAAAGCAGTTTATAGTAGACATGTAGTTTTTCCTCTGCAGCTATAGGTGGGTGGAGTTTGCACTGCAGCTTCTGTGGCGTTTGTTTTGTTCACCGTTGTTGGAGACCATTATGGCTACATTGTTGAAATTAAAGAAACACACTCAGTGCAAACATAGCCACAATCTGGAAATATAAAATGAGGTCACCCTGTGACGCTGCCGACACCGAGGCTCATTTCAGCACCGTGGACAGCGCTATGAAATCACGGCACACATTGACAAATAAACTCATGAGTACAGTCCTCACAGTTTAAGTGAGGACACGCCCCGCGGCCGCGGAACCACCAGGCTCCCCAGTTACGACAGGTACCGCCGCCGCAGCGCACGGCACCGGAACCGCAGCCGCGGAGCGCACTGCAGCCGCAGAGCGCACAGCAGCCGCGGAGCCCGCGCAAACCGAGATACATTCAAGATACATTCTCAACATTAACTTCATAAAAAAAGTGCGGTGCGCCCGGCCCCGCCTCGGCCCGGCGCGTGTCGGTCTTCACTTAAGCCGCGCGGCGTGGCGCAGCGCACAGGCGCACCGCACAGGCGCACCCTCCATATCCGCACAACGGCGCGACGCGCACCGCAGCCGCTGAACCACCAGGCTCCTCAGTTGCCACACGTACCGCAGCCACAGCACACGGCACCGAGATCCCACCTCGGCCCGGCGCGTGTCGGTCCTCACTTAAGCCGCGCGGCGGGGCACACAGTCAGCGCAAACACGACACGTACCGCCGCCGCAGCGCCAAACGCACAGCAGCCGCGGAACCAGCGTCTCAGCAGACGCCATCCCTGCCGTGAAAACGCGGAAACACACTAAACTACAAACAACGCCACATTTCACAAATAATACATGCAACATGTTTACCTTTTTATTGACAGTGCTTCTATTTGACTATTGCATCGCAAGTAGTGATGATGACATCATGTTTTCTTTTTTAAGTTGAATGATTTGTCTGAATACACTGAAAACACTGAACATGTGTTTGTTCCCGAGCCACTCCATATCCACACTCCGGCGCACCGCTGCCGCTGAACCACCAGGCTCCTCAGTTGCCACACGTACCGCAGCCACAGCACACGGCACCGAGATCCCACCTCGGCCCGGCGCGTGTCGGTCCTCACTTAAGCCGCGCGGCGGGGCACACAGTCAGCGCAAACACGACACGTACCGCCACCGCAGCGCCAAACGCACAGCAGCCGCGGAATCAGCGTCTCAGCAGACGCCATCCCTGCCGTGAAAACGCGGAAACACACTAAACTACAAACAACGCCACATTTCACAAATAATACATGCAACATGTTTACCTTTTTATTGACAGTGCTTCTATTTGACTATTGCATCGCAAGTAGTGATGATGACATCATGTTTTCTTTTTTAAGTTGAATGATTTGTCTGAATACACTGAAAACACTGAACATGTGTTTGTTCCCTTTTCAGGATGAGTTGGAAGCAACCCAAGAGGGGCAGTGGCCCTGGTGGCAGTAGTGAATGAAGATCAGGTTAGTTTACTGGCCTGAGTACAGTCCTCACAGTTTAAGTGAGGACACGCACCGCGGCCGCGGAACCACAAGGCTCCCCAGTTACGACAGGTACCGCCGCCGCAGCGCACGGCACCGGAACCGCAGCCGCGGAGCGCACGGAGCGCACAGCAGCCACGGAGCCCGCGCAAACCGAGATACATTCAAGATACATTCTCAACATTAACTTCATAAAAAAAGTGCGGTGCGCCCGGCCCCGCCTCGGCCCGGCGCGTGTCGGTCTTCACTTAAGCCGCGCGGCGTGGCGCAGCGCACAGGCGCACCCTCCATATCCGCACAACGGCGCGACGCGCACCGCAGCCGCTGAACCACCAGGCTCCTCAGTTGCCACACGTACCGCAGCCACAGCACACGGCACCGAGATCCCACCTCGGCCCGGCGCGTGTCGGTCCTCACTTAAGCCGCGCGGCGGGGCACACAGTCAGCGCAAACACGACACGTACCGCCGCCGCAGCGCCAAACGCACAGCAGCCGCGGAACCAGCGTCTCAGCAGACGCCATCCCTGCCGTGAAAACGCGGAAACACACTAAACTACAAACAACGCCACATTTCACAAATAATACATGCAACATGTTTACCTTTTTATTGACAGTGCTTCTATTTGACTATTGCATCGCAAGTAGTGATGATGACATCATGTTTTCTTTTTTAAGTTGAATGATTTGTCTGAATACACTGAAAACACTGAACATGTGTTTGTTCCCTTTTCAGGATGAGTTGGAAGCAACCCAAGAGGGGCAGTGGCCCTGGTGGCAGTAGTGAATGAAGATCAGGTTCCTGCAGGAGTTCCCTTTGAAACTCACCATGTGTCTCTGGTCCTCACAATCAGGTTGTAATGGCTCACACACTGATCTACGCTCTCCATTTGAAGTTGTCAGAAGTAGAATGTAATAATTTGATTTAGTAGAAAGAAAAGAGTCAATTCAACTTAAGTATTAACATTTGTATAAAGAAGATCATTTCAGTTCAGATAAATCCGTTTCACATAAGTGTCACATACTTAGTAGTTTTCATTAACTGAATGGAATTAGTACAATGCACTTTACCCAAGTTACTTGAACAACAAATACTTGAGTTACTTGTACTCAAATCAAATACTTTTGTATGCTTAAATTGTTTGAGTTAATAAACTTAATTGGTTTCCTAAATGGTTAAAGTTGAAGTAACTCATTCCCCGCAGACAAGATACATTCTCAACATTAACTTCATAAAACCAGAGACCATTATGGCTACATTGTTGAAATGAAAGAAACACACTCAGTGCAAACATAGCCACAATCTGGAAATATAAAATGAGGTGGCCCCGTGACGCTGCCGACACCGAGGCTCATTTCATCACCGTGGACAGCGCTATGAAATCACGGCACACATTGACAAATGAACTCATGTGCATGCTCAAGCTACAATACAATTTCAAATGCATTCTTTTCTTTTTTTCTTTAGATACAAGGAAGTGCGGTGCGCCCGGCCCCGCCAGGATCCCACCTCAGCCCGGCGCGTGTCGGTCTTAACTTAAGCCGCGCGGCGTGGCGCGGCACACAGGCGCACACTCCATATCCACACTCCGGCTCAACGCGCACCGCAGCCACTGAACCACCAGGCTCCTCAGTCACAGCGCACATGTTTTCAATAATAAGCCCCGCCCCAAACATTTCAAGCTTTCACACCTGATTGGCTGACCATTGTGCCAATATTTAAACTCCTGTGTTGACAGCCGCACCAGAGGGAGAGGAGATGCTGACAGATCACAGACGTAAGTTTGACGTTACTTTGTTTCCTTGTTTTCTCACTGACTCCAGTCTTCTTCTCATCTCTTGTCTTTAATGAAACCATCACAGTCCCATGTTTGTGTCTCACTCTCTGTTTGCAGCACCAATGCAAACCTGCTACAGTACAAACCTGCTACAAACCCCAGACTGGATTCGGTTTACTGGCGTGAGTACAACAGAAAGTCATCACAACCATACAGAAACAAACCGCAAACACACTTAACACTTGAATCTAAGTGTAGAGTCGAACGTTAACACTTTAATTTTGATCATATGACATTAAACTAATATTTAATTACCTCATTTATTTTTTTTATAATTTTAATAATGTAAATATTAGCATTTTAGCTCAATAGCTTCCAGGCAATGTGACCCAAAGACTCCAAGTGAGTGTACAAACATAGTACTAGACTGCCTAGTCAGGACACACCTCTTTATATTCCATTTAAATACTTGATTTACTTTCAATCATTTCTTTAATGCAAATATTAGCATTTTATCTCAATCGCGTCCAGGCCATGTGACCCTAAAGATTCCAAAACAGTGCAGCAACATAGAACTAGACTGCCTAGTCAGGACACACCTCTTTTTATTCCATTTTAGTACCTCCCATAATTTTTTTTAATCCATTTTTAACGGTAATTCGTTGATGGTCCCTAAATGAGACCACGGTTGTTGAGAGCAATGGGTCGGACTTTGTACAAGCCGTGATCGTGCACCTATCTCGGGGTGGAGAAGGAGGAGGGTGCCGTTGGATCTGGAGCGAATGTCTGTTGAATATCCAACCTGGAACTGATTTCAGCGCGGTACGTTGTCGGAGGTGATCAGCTCTGCCTCTGCGGACGCTCGGTGCTCACAGTGCCCAGGGCAGAGCAGCGTTACCTCGGCCTGTCCTGATGAAATGATCCTCTGGCTCAGACGTCTCTCAGATGCTTGGTGTGATCCATAGATTTGTGGTTGACATGTTACTTTGTTTTTAATGTAAACACTTTGTATATTATTACTAATAACTGATTTTACCTTCGAATTTTAGGTTTATATTAAAGTGGCACGGCCATTGTATATGTATTTGTTAAAATCCCAAGTCTCCTCCTCACCTGCCTCATCACTGGCACACCTACCTGGACCACACCCCTAATCCTATATAACCCGCCCCTTCCGCCCTTTGACCCCCCTATTTTCCCTCCAAACAATCCACGAGAACAAAGGGACACTGGCTGTGAGTTTTATGGACGTTCACTCATTTAATGTTTCATTTGGTTGATACTACATCTTGTATGAAGACTTACTTATTGCTTGTGTGTCATTATACTAGATTCCTGAGTTTAATCCTTTGCTAAAGAGAGGAAAGTAAGAGTGGATGTATTATTGATGTTAGTCTAAGACAACCTCATTTCTTATTGTATATTTGATACTTTCTAGATTGTAATATTTCCTTTATCATTTTCATATAGACAGAATCATCCACCATTACCCCTCATCACCGACTACCGTTTACTTGGAAATAAAATATTGCAACTTGGAAAGCTGCCTGGATCCTGTGTTTAAATGTGCACCCAACATATGATGTTCAGTCAATCACCGCCACTGTAGTGTACAGTTCTTTCATATTTGTGTATGTATTTGAATATAAATGTACAATTGTAAGTTCAAATAAATAATACATTAACTGTCAGTTGATGTACTGATATCTATGAGTAGTCTAGTGAAAAACAGACGTAGCACCATCAGTAGCTCTTTGTGTTTTATGTCACAGGTCTCCATCAACATATGCAGCACTCGGGCATGAAGAAACTGTGAATTCAGCTCCTCCTTGCCGAACTAAAAGAGAGACGACCTGCACTCTTTAGTGAAGCTCAAGTGAGTGAAAGAGGATGGTGACACCCACACACTGTCAAAGTCATCGTTGTAGCAATGCCTCATCTGGAAAAGAGTTTTAATATGACAGCGAGGCTCATTTCAGCACCGTGGACAGCGCTATGAAATCACGGCACACATTGACAAATAAAATCATGCGCATGCTCAAGCTACAATACAATTTCAAATGAATTCTTTTTTTTTTTTAGATACAAGGAAGTGCGGTGCGCCCGGCCCCGCCAGGATCCCACCTCGGCCTGGCGCGTGTCGGTCTTGACTTAAGCCGCGCGGCGTGGCGCACAAACCTACAAACCTGCTACAAACCCCAGACTGGATTCGGTTTACTGGCGTGAGTACAGTCCTCACAGTTTAAGTGAGGACACGCACCGCCGCCGCAGCGCCAAACGCACAGCAGCCGCGGAATCAGCGTCTCAGCAGACGCCATCCCTGCCGTGAAAACGCGGAAACACACTAAACTACAAACAACGCCACATTTCACAAATAATACATGCAACATGTTTACCTTTTTATTGACAGTGCTTCTATTTGACTATTGCATCGCAAGTAGTGATGATGACATCATGTTTTCTTTTTTAAGTTGAATGATTTGTCTGAATACACTGAAAACACTGAACATGTGTTTGTTCCCTTTTCAGGATGAGTTGGAAGCAACCCAAGAGGGGCAGTGGCCCTGGTGGCAGTAGTGAATGAAGATCAGGTTAGTTTACTGGCCTGAGTACAGTCCTCACAGTTTAAGTGAGGACACGCACCGCGGCCGCGGAACCACAAGGCTCCCCAGTTACGAGAGGTACCGCCGCCGCAGCGCACGGCACCGGAACCGCAGCCGCGGAGCGCACGGAGCGCACAGCAGCCACGGAGCCCGCGCAAACCGAGATACATTCAAGATACATTCTCAACATTAACTTCATAAAAAAAGTGCGGTGCGCCCGGCCCCGCCTCGGCCCGGCGCGTGTCGGTCTTCACTTAAGCCGCGCGGCGTGGCGCAGCGCACAGGCGCACCCTCCATATCCGCACAACGGCGCGACGCGCACCGCAGCCGCTGAACCACCAGGCTCCTCAGTTGCCACACGTACCGCAGCCACAGCACACGGCACCGAGATCCCACCTCGGCCCGGCGCGCGTCGGTCCTCACTTAAGCCGCGCGGCGGGGCACACAGTCAGCGCAAACACGACACGTACCGCCGCCGCAGCGCCAAACGCACAGCAGCCGCGGAACCAGCGTCTCAGCAGACGCCATCCCTGCCGTGAAAACGCGGAAACACACTAAACTACAAACAACGCCACATTTCACAAATAATACATGCAACATGTTTACCTTTTTATTGACAGTGCTTCTATTTGACTATTGCATCGCAAGTAGTGATGATGACATCATGTTTTCTTTTTTAAGTTGAATGATTTGTCTGAATACACTGAAAACACTGAACATGTGTTTGTTCCCGAGCCACTCCATATCCACACTCCGGCGCACCGCTGCCGCTGAACCACCAGGCTCCTCAGTTGCGACACGTACCGCAGCCACAGCACACGGCACCGAGATCCCACCTCGGCCCGGCGCGTGTCGGTCCTCACTTAAGCCGCGCGGCGGGGCACACAGTCAGCGCAAACACGACACGTACCGCCACCGCAGCGCCAAACGCACAGCAGCCGCCGAATCAGCGTCTCAGCAGACGCCATCCCTGCTGTGAAAACGCGGAAACACACTAAACTACAAACAACGTCACATTTCACAAATAATACATGCAACATGTTTACCTTTTTATTGACAGTGCTTCTATTTGACTATTGCATCGCAAGTAGTGATGATGACATCATGTTTTCTTTTTTAAGTTGAATGATTTGTCTGAATACACTGAAAACACTGAACATGTGTTTGTTCCCTTTTCAGGATGAGTTGGAAGCAACCCAAGAGGGGCAGTGGCCCTGGTGGCAGTAGTGAATGAAGATCAGGTTAGTTTACTGGCCTGAGTACAGTCCTCACAGTTTAAGTGAGGACACGCACCGCGGCCGCGGAACTACCAGGCTCCCCAGTTACGACAGGTACCGCCGCCGCAGCGCACGGCACCGGAACCGCAGCCGCGGAGCGCAAAGCAGCCGCGGAGCCCGCGCAAACCGAGATACATTCAAGATACATTCTCAACATTAACTTCATAAAAAAAGTGCGGTGCGCCCGGCCCCGCCTCGGCCCGGCGCGTGTCGGTCTTCACTTAAGCCGTGCGGCGTGGCGCAGCGCACAGGCGCACCCTCCATATCCTCACAACGGCGCGACGCGCACCGCAGCCGCTGAACCACCAGGCTCCTCAGTTGCCACACGTACCGCAGCCACAGCACACGGCACCGAGATCCCACCTCGGCCAGGCGCGTGTCGGTCCTCACTTAAGCAGCGCGGCGGGGCACACAGTCAGCGCAAACACGACACGTACCGCCGCCGCAGCGCCAAACGCACAGCAGCCGCGGAACCAGCGTCTCAGCAGACGCCATCCCTGCCGTGAAAACGCGGAAACACACTAAACTACAAACAACGCCACATTTCAGAAATAATACATGCAACATGTTTACCTTTTTATTGACAGTGCTTCTATTTGACTATTGCATCGCAAGTAGTGATGATGACATCATGTTTTCTTTTTTAAGTTGAATGATTTGTCTGAATACACTGAAAACACTGAACATGTGTTTGTTCCCGAGCCACTCCATATCCACACTCCGGCGCACCGCTGCCGCTGAACCACCAGGCTCCTCAGTTGCGACACGTACCGCAGCCACAGCACACGGCACCGAGATCCCACCTCGGCCCGGCGCGTGTCGGTCCTCACTTAAGCCGCGCGGCGGGGCACACAGTCAGCGCAAACACGACACGTACCGCCACCGCAGCGCCAAACGCACAGCAGCCGCGGAATCAGCGTCTCAGCAGACGCCATCCCTGCCGTGAAAACGCGGAAACACACTAAACTACAAACAACGCCACATTTCACAAATAATACATGCAACATGTTTACCTTTTTATTGACAGTGCTTCTATTTGACTATTGCATCGCAAGTAGTGATGATGACATCATGTTTTCTTTTTTAAGTTGAATGATTTGTCTGAATACACTGAAAACACTGAACATGTGTTTGTTCCCGAGCCACTCCATATCCACACTCCGGCGCACCGCTGCCGCTGAACCACCAGGCTCCTCAGTTGCGACACGTACCGCAGCCACAGCACACGGCACCGAGATCCCACCTCGGCCCGGCGCGTGTCGGTCCTCACTTAAGCCGCGCGGCGGGGCACACAGTCAGCGCAAACACGACACGTACCGCCACCGCAGCGCCAAACGCACAGCAGCCGCGGAATCAGCGTCTCAGCAGACGCCATCCCTGCCGTGAAAACGCGGAAACACACTAAACTACAAACAACGCCACATTTCACAAATAATACATGCAACATGTTTACCTTTTTATTGACAGTGCTTCTATTTGACTATTGCATCGCAAGTAGTGATGATGACATCATGTTTTCTTTTTTAAGTTGAATGATTTGTCTGAATACACTGAAAACACTGAACATGTGTTTGTTCCCTTTTCAGGATGAGTTGGAAGCAACCCAAGAGGGGCAGTGGCCCTGGTGGCAGTAGTGAATGAAGATCAGGTTAGTTTACTGGCCTGAGTACAGTCCTCACAGTTTAAGTGAGGACACGCACCGCGGCCGCGGAACCACAAGGCTCCCCAGTTACGACAGGTACCGCCGCCGCAGCGCACGGCACCGGAACCGCAGCCGCGGAGCGCACGGAGCGCACAGCAGCCACGGAGCCCGCGCAAACCGAGATACATTCAAGATACATTCTCAACATTAACTTCATAAAAAAAGTGCGGTGCGCCCGGCCCCGCCTCGGCCCGGCGCGTGTCGGTCTTCACTTAAGCCGCGCGGCGTGGCGCAGCGCACAGGCGCACCCTCCATATCCGCACAACGGCGCGACGCGCACCGCAGCCGCTGAACCACCAGGCTCCTCAGTTGCCACACGTACCGCAGCCACAGCACACGGCACCGAGATCCCACCTCGGCCCGGCGCGTGTCGGTCCTCACTTAAGCAGCACGGCGGGGCACACAGTCAGCGCAAACACGACACGTACCGCCGCCGCAGCGCCAAACGCACAGCAGCCGCGGAACCAGCGTCTCAGCAGACGCCATCCCTGCCGTGAAAACGCGGAAACACACTAAACTACAAACAACGCCACATTTCACAAATAATACATGCAACATGTTTACCTTTTTATTGACAGTGCTTCTATTTGACTATTGCATCGCAAGTAGTGATGATGACATCATGTTTTCTTTTTTAAGTTGAATGATTTGTCTGAATACACTGAAAACACTGAACATGTGTTTGTTCCCTTTTCAGGATGAGTTGGAAGCAACCCAAGAGGGGCAGTGGCCCTGGTGGCAGTAGTGAATGAAGATCAGGTTCCTGCAGGAGTTCCCTTTGAAACTCACCATGTGTCTCTGGTCCTCACAATCAGGTTGTAATGGCTCACACACTGATCTACGCTCTCCATTTGAAGTTGTCAGAAGTAGAATGTAATAATTTGATTTAGTAGAAAGAAAAGAGTCAATTCAACTTAAGTATTAACATTTGTATAAAGAAGATCATTTCAGTTCAGATAAATCCGTTTCACATACTTAGTAGTTTTCATTAACTGAATGGAATTAGTACAATGCACTTTACCCAAGTTACTTTAACAACAAATACTTGAGTTACTTGTACTCAAATCAAATACTTTTGTATGCTTAAATTGTTTGAGTTAATAAACTTAATTGGTTTCCTAAATGGTTAAAGTTGAAGTAACTCATTCCCCGCAGACAAGATACATTCTCAACATTAACTTCATAAAACCAGAGACCATTATGGCTACATTGTTGAAATGAAAGAAACACACTCAGTGCAAACATAGCCACAATCTGGAAATATAAAATGAGGTGGCCCCGTGACGCTGCCGACACCGAGGCTCATTTCATCACCGTGGACAGCGCTATGAAATCACGGCACACATTGACAAATGAACTCATGTGCATGCTCAAGCTACAATACAATTTCAAATGCATTCTTTTCTTTTTCTTTAAATACAAGGAAGTGCGGTGCGCCCGGCCCCGCCAGGATCCCACCTCAGCCCGGCGCGTGTCGGTCTTCACTTAAGCCGCGGCGTGGCGTGGCGCGGCACACAGGCGCACACTCCATATCCACACTCCGGCTCAACGCGCACCGCAGCCACTGAACCACCAGGCTCCTCAGTCACAGCGCACATGTTTTCAATAATAAGCCCCGCCCCAAACATTTCAAGCTTTCACACCTGATTGGCTGACCATTGTGCCAATATTTAAACTCCTGTGTTGACAGCCGCACCAGAGGGACAGATCACAGATGTAAGTTTGACGTTACTTTGTTTCCTTGTTTCTTCACTGACATCAGTCTTCTTCTCATCTCTTGTCTTTAATGAAACGATCACAGTCACCTGTTTGTGTCTCACTCTCTGTTTGCAGCATCAACGCAAACCTGCTACAAAACCCGGACTGGTATTCATGGACGGACTGAACTGGATTTGGTTTGCTGGTGTGAGTACAACAGAAACTCATCACAACCAAACAGAAACAAACACACTTAACACTTAATTGTAAGTGTACACTCAAACTTTAACACTTTTTTTTTATCATATGACATTTAAACTAATATTTAAATAAACATTTAGTTTGGAATGAGTATCAAGTAAAACCTGAAGTGGAGCTCCACTGAATATTATTCTTATTATTATTATTATTATTATTATTATTATTATTATTATTATTATTGTTGTTACTAAGTGATGACGAAAAAAACCCAGGTTAGTATTTTGTAACCTAAGAAAACCAATGTGATGTAAGTAATTATTGAAAAGGCTATTTATTAATTTAAATAATTAATGACACTTAAGTCGTTATTTAATGGTGTAATTATTAATATAAATCATCTAAAAAGGCTTGGGTTTCTAGTAACTAACTGGTGCTAACTAACTCAGCAGCCAGGAGTCACACTGTGAGTGGCTAATTGGAAGAATCAGTAGAGGAGAGGAAAGTAGAGGAAACCAGGTGCATGTACAGTGAATTTGGTCAATATTGCTTCTTGCAATAAAGAGTTACAGGGTGCTGTCACATTTCGGCAGGGCCTGCCGAGAAGTGACTGCACCCTGTAACTCTGGATTGTTAGGGCTTACATTCTCTATCTTTTCAGCATTAGCAGTCGAGGAAAACAGGTGCATGTACAATGAATTTGGTCAGTATCGCTCCTTCAAACAACGACTTATAGGGTGTACCCTGTATACAGTATTATATCTACCAGTAGACCTACGCTCACTACCTCTTAACCGATGCGCGTTCCCGTCGGAGGCAGTCATTTTTCGGCAAGGTTCAATGTGTTGTGCCTTCAGATGGTGTTCTGCACACTTTGGTTGCGCTGATTTGAGTTCCTTTTGCTTTCTTAGCATGGCCTTTCTGCTGATCTTTGACCTCAACATGGCATCACTGGATATTTTCTGTTTGTCACACCGTGGTTGTGCAAGCAGTTTGTAAAAATACTACCAGTAACCATGCCACATTAAAAGCTCCTTGAATCACCTTTCTTCCTAATGCTGATAGTCTGTTTGAACTTGATTTGGGCGTCCTGATCATGTCTACCTGCCTAAATGCAATGACTTACTGCCATGTGATTGGCTCCTTCAATCAGTGTGTTCATAAACAGAAAATGTGTACCTAATAAATTGGCAGATGTGTGTTTAAATCCAACCAGGAAGGAATATAGAAAGCAGTTTATAGTAGACATGTAGTTTTTCCTCTGCAGCTATAGGTGGGTGGAGTTTGCACTGCAGCTTCTGTGGCGTTTGTTTTGTTCACCGTTGTTGGAGACCATTATGGCTACATTGTTGAAATTAAAGAAACACACTCAGTGCAAACATAGCCACAATCTGGAAATATAAAATGAGGTCACCCTGTGACGCTGCCGACACCGAGGCTCATTTCAGCACCGTGGACAGCGCTATGAAATCACGGCACACATTGACAAATAAACTCATGAGTACAGTCCTCACAGTTTAAGTGAGGACACGCACCGCCGCCGCAGCGCCAAACGCACAGCAGCCGCGGAACCAGCGTCTCAGCAGACGCCATCCCTGCCGTGAAAACGCGGAAACACACTAAACTACAAACAACGCCACATTTCACAAATAATACATGCAACATGTTTACCTTTTTATTGACAGTGCTTCTATTTGACTATTGCATCGCAAGTAGTGATGATGACATCATGTTTTCTTTTTTAAGTTGAATGATTTGTCTGAATACACTGAAAACACTGAACGTGTGTTTGTTCCCGAGCCACTCCATATCCACACTCCGGCGCACCGCTGCCGCTGAACCACCAGGCTCCTCAGTTGCGACACGTACCGCAGCCACAGCACACGGCACCGAGATCCCACCTCGGCCCAGTGCGTGTCGGTCCTCAATTAAGCCGCGCGGCGGGGCACACAGTCAGCGCAAACACGACACGTACCGCCGCCGCAGCGCCAAACGCACAGCAGCCGCGGAACCAGCGTCTCAGCAGACGCCATCCCTGCCGTGAAAACGCGGAAACACACTAAACTACAAACAACGCCACATTTCACAAATAATACATGCAACATGTTTACCTTTTTATTGACAGTGCTTCTATTTGACTATTGCATCGCAAGTAGTGATGATGACATCATGTTTTCTTTTTTAAGTTGAATGATCTGTCTGAATACACTGAAAACACTGAACATGTGTTTGTTCCCTTTTCAGGATGAGTTGGAAGCAACCCAAGAGGGGCAGTGGCCCTGGTGGCAGTAGTGAATGAAGATCAGGTTAGTTTACTGGCCTGAGTACAGTCCTCACAGTTTAAGTGAGGACACGCACCGCGGCCGCGGAACTACCAGGCTCCCCAGTTACGACAGGTACCGCCGCTGCAGCGCACGGCACCGGAACCGCAGCCGCGGAGCGCACAGCAGCCGCGGAGCGCACAGCAGCCGCGGAGCCCGCGCAAACCGAGATACATTCAAGATACATTCTCAACATTAATTTCATAAAAAAAGTGCGGTGCGCCCGGCCCCGCCTCGGCCCGGCGCGTGTCGGTCTTCACTTAAGCCGCGCGGCGTGGCGCAGCGCACAGGCGCAGCGCACAGGCGCACCCTCCATATCCGCACAACGGCGCGACGCGCACCGCAGCCGCGGAACCACCAGGCTCCTCACATACGACAGGTGCCGCAGCGCACGGCACCGGAACCGCGTACATTCAAGATACATTCTCAACATTAACTTCATAAAAAAATTGCGGTGCGCCCGGCCCCGCCTCGGCCCGGCGCGTGTCGGTCTTCACTTAAGCTGCGCGGCGTGGCGCAGCGCACAGGCGCAGCGCAGCGCACAGGCGCAGCGCACAGGCGCACCCTCCATATCCGCACAACGGCGCGACGCGCACCGCAGCCGCTGAACCACCAGGCTCCTCAGTTGCGACACGTACCGCAGCCACAGCACACGGCACCGAGATCCCACCTCGGCCCGGCGCGTGTCGGTCCTCACTTAAGCCGCGCGGCGGGGCACACAGTCAGTGCAAACACGACACGTACCGCCGCCGCAGCGCCAAACGCACAGCAGCCGCGGAACCAGCGTCTCAGCAGACGCCATCCCTGCCGTGAAAACGCGGAAACACACTAAACTACAAACAACGCCACATTTCACAAATAATACATGCAACATGTTTACCTTTTTATTGACAGTGCTTCTATTTGACTATTGCATCGCAAGTAGTGATGATGACATCATGTTTTCTTTTTTAAGTTGAATGATTTGTCTGAATAGACTGAAAACACTGAACATGTGTTTGTTCCCTTTTCAGGATGAGTTGGAAGCAACCCAAGAGGGGCAGTGGCCCTGGTGGCAGTAGTGAATGAAGATCAGGTTCCTGCAGGAGTTCCCTTTGAAACTCACCATGTGTCTCTGGTCCTCACAATCAGGTTTTAATGGCTCACACACTGATCTACGCTCTCCATTTGAAGTTGTCAGAAGTAGAATGTAATAATTTGATTTAGTAGAAAGAAAAGAGTCAATTCAACTTAAGTATTAACATTTGTATAAAGAAGATCATTTCAGTTCAGATAAATCCGTTTCACATAAGTGTCACATACTTAGTAGTTTTCATTAACTGAATGGAATTAGTACAATGCACTTTACCCAAGTTACTTTAACAACAAATACTTGAGTTACTTGTACTCAAATCAAATACTTTTGTATGCTTAAATTGTTTGAGTTAATAGACTTAATTGGTTTCCTAAATGGTTAAAGTTGAAGTAACTCATTCCCCGCAGACAAGATACATTCTCAACATTAACTTCATAAAACCAGAGACCATTATGGCTACATTGTTGAAATGAAAGAAACACACTCAGTGCAAACATAGCCACAATCTGGAAATATAAAATGAGGTGGCCCCGTGACCCTGCCGACACCGAGGCTCATTTCATCACCGTGGACAGCGCTATGAAATCACGGCACACATTGACAAATGAACTCATGTGCATGCTCAAGCTACAATACAATTTCAAATGCATTCTTTTCTTTTTTTCTTTAGATACAAGGAAGTGCGGTGCGCCCGGCCCCGCCAGGATCCCACCTCAGCCCGGCGCGTGTCGGTCTTCACTTAAGCCGCGCGGCGTGGCGCGGCACACAGGCGCACACTCCATATCCACACTCCGGCTCAACGCGCACCGCAGCCACTGAACCACCAGGCTCCTCAGTCACAGCGCACATGTTTTCAATAATAAGCCCCGCCCCAAACATTTCAAGCTTTCACACCTGAGGGGTATTCCAGAAAGCGGGTTATGTGAGAACTCTGAGTTTGTTAACCCTGAGATGAGGGAAACTCTGAGTTATCCGTTCCAGAAAGAGAGGTAACTTAAACTCTGGGTCTGTTACTGCGGTAACTTACTCTGTGAACATAACCTGCTCGCTGGCAGGTTTACTATAAGAAACCCAGAGTTTCTACCTGTCTTCTCCCACACAAGAAAGCAGTTAGACATGGATTGCCCATTCATTAGAAATCCAATCGACATCGAAGCCGTATTTATTAGAAATGCATTACGTCGTGAGAGAATCTTCCGACCCAGATTAGACGTTTTGATTAAAATTAAAAGACAAATTCACACGTGATTTGGTTCTTCTTTATTCTCTAAAAGTACAAAAGCAACAGTCAGGATTTGTAATATAGTTCCAACTATTAACATATTTCACATATTCACCTGTTTCACCATGACAATGCACCCACCTCAACTGGCGTTCAAGTAATAGAATTTACAAGTCTGTTTTTCTGATTTGCCGGTCCAGGTACACCATTTCTTTCTCGGTTTTTTGAATGGTTTTCATTAGGTGCACCCTGTACAACTCTTTTACCGGCAACTGGGAAACATATGGACGACATTTAATTCCTGCAGTTCTATATACAGATTTAACATGGTATTGACTGAAAATCTCACTGTGTCAAGCTGTGCTCTAGAAGTTGATGGACCCTCCTCTTGGTGATGCCCAGCCATGTTCTGTTGAAGGACAAGAATGTGCTAGTTTGTCCATTATCTATGCTCATCACTTCAGTGTACATGTCAAACTCCAAATTCCACTCAAGAATGTAAATGAATATGAATGGGTAGAGCAGTGCCAGTAGCTATACATAATATTAAGACACACTTCAGTAGGCCCCTCCGGATCTCTCCCTGTGGCAGCAGACAGCGTCGTCGTCTCCTCCTCATATATATATATATATATATATATACATAAAAAGTTTTATTTAAAAAAAATACATAAGTGTATACTTGCATCTGATGTATGCACTTGTGTCCTGGGGGTGACAGGCTCAGATGAGCTTACCCCAGGGATGCCTTCAGCCACAGGGCGACCCCTGTATTGGCTGAGAGCCAGCTCCTCAGCCTCTGACAGAGGTGGTGGAGGTGGCCCTCCACCCGTTTTTCGGGCCTCTGCCTTCTTTCTGTTGGCTGAGCAGAACTCAATGTTTGCAATCTGAATTAATATTTACGTTACGTTTAATAGCCTTAGTCAATTAAAAATAAAAAAATAAATCAAAGTGAGGTGCAATCATAGCCTAGCAAAATATGCCTTACCTTTTTGAATGATGTTTTTATGTTTCATTTTGAGCTGCTTCCAAGTCCTCCTTTCTCCTGTTGGATTGCACCTAAATGAAAAACTCAGATTTCATTCCTACTTATATTCATAACTATAGACTATGTTATGATCTTACGGTTAAATGTTACGTCAATGGAATAGTACGTTCAAACTTACGCGTTGACTCGGGCAGCAATTTTCTCCCATGCGGTCTCTCTCTCCTTCGCTGCTGCAGCTGTGTTGCATTCGCGGCGAAATATGTGCTCATATTCTCCGTAGCCCAGCATAAGGATCTCCAACTCCTTCGCACTGAAATATGTTGATCTTTTTTTTCTCGGTTGTCATGGTGACTCGTGGTATCGGGGCTCCATTGATGATGGCTTTTTTCAGTGGTTGTGCACGCGCGTACCTCGAGGTTAACATACTCAGAGTTGATTGAACTAACTCAGATCAGCTGTTCTGGAACCGGATACTCAGAGTTTCCCGACTCAGAGTAAGTCAACTCAGAGTTCAGGGATAGACTCAGAGTGTGTTGAACCTGCTTTCTGGAATACCCCTCTGATTGGCTGACCATTGTGCCAATATTTAAACTCCTGTGTTGACAGCCGCACCAGAGGGACAGATCACAGATGTAAGTTTGACGTTACTTTGTTTCCTTGTTTATTCACTGACATCAGTCTTCTTCTCATCTCTTGTCTTTAATGAAACGATCACAGTCACCTGTTTGTGTCTCACTCTCTGTTTGCAGCATCAACGCAAACCTGCTACAAAACCCGGACTGGTATTCATGGACGGACTGAACTGGATTCGGTTTGCTGGTGTGAGTACAACAGAAACTCATCACAACCAAACAGAAACAAACACACTTAACACTTAATTGTAAGTGTACACTCAAACTTTAACACTTTTTTTTATCATATGACATTTAAAATAATATTTAAATAAACATTTAGTTTGGAATGGGTATCAAGTAAAACCTGAAGTGGAGCTCCACTGAATATTATTCTTATTATTATTATTATTATTATTGTTGTTACTAAGTGATGACGAAAAAAACCCAGGTCAGTATTTTGTAACCTAAGAAAACCAATGTGATGTAAGTAATTATTGAAAAGGCTATTTATTAATTTAAATAATTAATGATACTTAAGTCGTTATTTAATGGTGCATTTATTAATATAAATCATCTAAAAAGGCTTGGGTTTCTAGTAACTAACTGGTGCTAACTAACTCAGCAGCCAGGAGTCACACTGTGAGTGGCTAATTGGAAGAATCAGTAGAGGAGAGGAAAGTAGAGGAAACCAGGTGCATGTACAGTGAATTTGGTCAATATTGCTTCTTGCAATAAAGAGTTACAGGGTGCTGTCACATTTCGGCAGGGCCTGCCGAGAAGTGACTGCACCCTGTAACTCTGGATTGTTAGGGCTTACATTCTCTATCTTTTCAGCATTAGCAGTCGAGGAAAACAGGTGCATGTACAATGAATTTGGTCAGTATCGCTCCTTCAAACAACGACTTATAGGGTGTACCCTGTATACAGTATTATATCTACCAGTAGACCTACGCTCACTACCTCTTAACCGATGCGCGTTCCCGTCGGAGGCAGTCATTTTTCGGCAAGGTTCAATGTGTTGTGCCTTCAGATGGTGTTCTGCACACTTTGGTTGCGCTGATTTGAGTTCCTTTTGCTTTCTTAGCATGGCCTTTCTGCTGATCTTTGACCTCAACATGGCATCACTGGATATTTTCTGTTTGTCACACCGTGGTTGTGCAAGCAGTTTGTAAAAATACTACCAGTAACCATGCCACATTAAAAGCTCCTTGAATCACCTTTCTTCCTAATGCTGATAGTCTGTTTCAACTTGATTTGGGCGTCCTGATCATGTCTACCTGCCTAAATGCAATGACTTACTGCCATGTGATTGGCTCCTTCAATCAGTGTGTTCATAAACAGAAAATGTGTACCTAATAAATTGGCAGATGTGTGTTTAAATCCAACCAGGAAGGAATATAGAAAGCAGTTTATAGTAGACATGTAGTTTTTCCTCTGCAGCTATAGGTGGGTGGAGTTTGCACTGCAGCTTCTGTGGCGTTTGTTTTGTTCACCGTTGTTGGAGACCATTATGGCTACATTGTTGAAATTAAAGAAACACACTCAGTGCAAACATAGCCACAATCTGGAAATATAAAATGAGGTCACCCTGTGACGCTGCCGACACCGAGGCTCATTTCAGCACCGTGGACAGCGCTATGAAATCACGGCACACATTGACAAATAAACTCATGAGTACAGTCCTCACAGTTTAAGTGAGGACACGCACCGCCGCCGCAGCGCCAAACGCACAGCAGCCGCGGAACCAGCGTCTCAGCAGACGCCATCCCTGCCGTGAAAACGCGGAAACACACTAAACTACAAACAACGCCACATTTCACAAATAATACATGCAACATGTTTACCTTTTTATTGACAGTGCTTCTATTTGACTATTGCATCGCAAGTAGTGATGATGACATCATGTTTTCTTTTTTAAGTTGAATGATTTGTCTGAATACACTGAAAACACTGAACGTGTGTTTGTTCCCGAGCCACTCCATATCCACACTCCGGCGCACCGCTGCCGCTGAACCACCAGGCTCCTCAGTTGCGACACGTACCGCAGCCACAGCACACGGCACCGAGATCCCACCTCGGCCCAGTGCGTGTCGGTCCTCAATTAAGCCGCGCGGCGGGGCACACAGTCAGCGCAAACACGACACGTACCGCCGCCGCAGCGCCAAACGCACAGCAGCCGCGGAACCAGCGTCTCAGCAGACGCCATCCCTGCCGTGAAAACGCGGAAACACACTAAACTACAAACAACGCCACATTTCACAAATAATACATGCAACATGTTTACCTTTTTATTGACAGTGCTTCTATTTGACTATTGCATCGCAAGTAGTGATGATGACATCATGTTTTCTTTTTTAAGTTGAATGATCTGTCTGAATACACTGAAAACACTGAACATGTGTTTGTTCCCTTTTCAGGATGAGTTGGAAGCAACCCAAGAGGGGCAGTGGCCCTGGTGGCAGTAGTGAATGAAGATCAGGTTAGTTTACTGGCCTGAGTACAGTCCTCACAGTTTAAGTGAGGACACGCACCGCGGCCGCGGAACTACCAGGCTCCCCAGTTACGACAGGTACCGCCGCTGCAGCGCACGGCACCGGAACCGCAGCCGCGGAGCGCACAGCAGCCGCGGAGCGCACAGCAGCCGCGGAGCCCGCGCAAACCGAGATACATTCAAGATACATTCTCAACATTAATTTCATAAAAAAAGTGCGGTGCGCCCGGCCCCGCCTCGGCCCGGCGCGTGTCGGTCTTCACTTAAGCCGCGCGGCGTGGCGCAGCGCACAGGCGCAGCGCACAGGCGCACCCTCCATATCCGCACAACGGCGCGACGCGCACCGCAGCCGCGGAACCACCAGGCTCCTCACATACGACAGGTACCGCCGCCGCAGCGCACGGCACCGGAACCGCGTACATTCAAGATACATTCTCAACATTAACTTCATAAAAAAATTGCGGTGCGCCCGGCCCCGCCTCGGCCCGGCGCGTGTCGGTCTTCACTTAAGCTGCGCGGCGTGGCGCAGCACACAGGCGCAGCGCACAGGCGCACCCTCCATATCCGCACAACGGCGCGACGCGCACCGCAGCCGCTGAACCACCAGGCTCCTCAGTTGCGACACGTACCGCAGCCACAGCACACGGCACCGAGATCCCACCTCGGCCCGGCGCGTGTCGGTCCTCACTGAAGCCGCGCGGCGGGGCACACAGTCAGCGCAAACACGACACGTACCGCCGCCGCAGCGCCAAACGCACAGCAGCCGCGGAACCAGCGTCTCAGCAGACGCCATCCCTGCCATGAAAACGCGGAAACACACTAAACTACAAACAACGCCACATTTCACAAATAATACATGCAACATGTTTACCTTTTTATTGACAGTGCTTCTATTTGACTATTGCATCGCAAGTAGTGATGATGACATCATGTTTTCTTTTTTAAGTTGAATGATTTGTCTGAATACACTGAAAACACTGAACATGTGTTTGTTCCCGAGCCACTCCATATCCACACTCCGGCGCACCGCTGCCGCTGAACCACCAGGCTCCTCAGTTGCGACACGTACCGCAGCCACAGCACACGGCACCGAGATCCCGCCTCGGCCCGGCGCGTGTCGGTCCTCACTTAAGCCGCGCGGCGGGGCACACAGTCAGCGCAAACACGACACGTACCGCCGCCGCAGCGCCAAACGCACAGCAGCCGCGGAACCAGCGTCTCAGCAGACGCCATCCCTGCCGTGAAAACGCGGAAACACACTAAACTACAAACAACGCCACATTTCACAAATAATACATGCAACATGTTTACCTTTTTATTGACAGTGCTTCTATTTGACTATTGCATCGCAAGTAGTGATGATGACATCATGTTTTCTTTTTTAAGTTGAATGATTTGTCTGAATACACTGAAAACACTGAACATGTGTTTGTTCCCTTTTCAGGATGAGTTGGAAGCAACCCAAGAGGGGCAGTGGCCCTGGTGGCAGTAGTGAATGAAGATCAGGTTCCTGCAGGAGTTCCCTTTGAAACTCACCATGTGTCTCTGGTCCTCACAATCAGGTTGTAATGGCTCACACACTGATCTACGCTCTCCATTTGAAGTTGTCAGAAGTAGAATGTAATAATTTGATTTAGTAGAAAGAAAAGAGTCCATTCAACTTAAGTATTAACATTTGTATAAAGAAGATCATTTCAGTTCAGATAAATCCGTTTCACATAAGTGTCACATACTTAGTAGTTTTCATTAACTGAATGGAATTAGTACAATGCACTTTACCCAAGTTACTTTAACAACAAATACTTGAGTTACTTGTACTCAAATCAAATACTTTTGTATGCTTAAATTGTTTGAGTTAATAAACTTAATTGGTTTCCTAAATGGTTAAAGTTGAAGTAACTCATTCCCCGCAGACAAGATACATTCTCAACATTAACTTCATAAAACCAGAGACCATTATGGCTACATTGTTGAAATGAAAGAAACACACTCAGTGCAAACATAGCCACAATCTGGAAATATAAAATGAGGTGGCCCCGTGACCCTGCCGACACCGAGGCTCATTTCATCACCGTGGACAGCGCTATGAAATCACGGCACACATTGACAAATGAACTCATGTGCATGCTCAAGCTACAATACAATTTCAAATGCATTCTTTTCTTTTTTTCTTTAGATACAAGGAAGTGCGGTGCGCCCGGCCCCGCCAGGATCCCACCTCAGCCCGGCGCGTGTCGGTCTTCACTTAAGCCGCGCGGCGTGGCGCGGCACACAGGCGCACACTCCATATCCACACTCCGGCTCAACGCGCACCGCAGCCACTGAACCACCAGGCTCCTCAGTCACAGCGCACATGTTTTCAATAATAAGCCCCGCCCCAAACATTTCAAGCTTTCACACCTGATTGGCTGACCATTGTGCCAATATTTAAACTCCTGTGTTGACAGCCGCACCAGAGGGACAGATCACAGATGTAAGTTTGACGTTACTTTGTTTCCTTGTTTCTTCACTGACATCAGTCTTCTTCTCATCTCTTGTCTTTAATGAAACGATCACAGTCACCTGTTTGTGTCTCACTCTCTGTTTGCAGCATCAACGCAAACCTGCTACAAAACCCGGACTGGTATTCATGGACGGACTGAACTGGATTTGGTTTGCTGGTGTGAGTACAACAGAAACTCATCACAACCAAACAGAAACAAACACACTTAACACTTAATTGTAAGTGTACACTCAAACTTTAACACTTTTTTTTTATCATATGACATTTAAACTAATATTTAAATAAACATTTAGTTTGGAATGAGTATCAAGTAAAACCTGAAGTGGAGCTCCACTGAATATTATTATTATTATTATTATTATTATTATTATTATTATTATTATTGTTGTTACTAAGTGATGACGAAAAAAACCCAGGTTAGTATTTTGTAACCTAAGAAAACCAATGTGATGTAAGTAATTATTGAAAAGGCTATTTATTAATTTAAATAATTAATGACACTGAAGTCATTATTTAATGGTGTATTTATTAATATAAATCATCTAAAAAGGCTTGGGTTTCTAGTAACTAACTGGTGCTAACTAACTCAGCAGCCAGGAGTCACACTGTGAGTGGCCGATTGGAAGAATCAGTAGAGGAGAGGAAAGTAGAGGAAACCAGGTGCATGTACAGTGAATTTGGTCAATATTGCTTCTTGCAATAAAGAGTTACAGGGTGCTGTCACATTTCGGCAGGGCCTGCCGAGAAGTGACTGCACCCTGTAACTCTGGATTGTTAGGGCTTACATTCTCTATCTTTTCAGCATTAGCAGTCGAGGAAAACAGGTGCATGTACAATGAATTTGGTCAGTATCGCTCCTTCAAACAACGACTTATAGGGTGTACCCTGTATACAGTATTATATCTACCAGTAGACCTACGCTCACTACCTCTTAACCGATGCGCGTTCCCGTCGGAGGCAGTCATTTTTCGGCAAGGTTCAATGTGTTGTGCCTTCAGATGGTGTTCTGCACACTTTGGTTGCGCTGATTTGAGTTCCTTTTGCTTTCTTGGCATGGCCTTTCTGCTGATCTTTGACCTCAACATGGCATCACTGGATATTTTCTGTTTGTCACACCGTGGTTGTGCAAGCAGTTTGTAAAAATACTACCAGTAACCATGCCACATTAAAAGCTCCTTGAATCACCTTTCTTCCTAATGCTGATAGTCTGTTTGAACTTGATTTGGGCGTCCTGATCATGTCTACCTGCCTAAATGCAATGACTTACTGCCATGTGATTGGCTCCTTCAATCAGTGTGTTCATAAACAGAAAATGTGTACCTAATAAATTGGCAGATGTGTGTTTAAATCCAACCAGGAAGGAATATAGAAAGCAGTTTATAGTAGACATGTAGTTTTTCCTCTGCAGCTATAGGTGGGTGGAGTTTGCACTGCAGCTTCTGTGGCGTTTGTTTTGTTCACCGTTGTTGGAGACCATTATGGCTACATTGTTGAAATTAAAGAAACACACTCAGTGCAAACATAGCCACAATCTGGAAATATAAAATGAGGTCACCCTGTGACGCTGCCGACACCGAGGCTCATTTCAGCACCGTGGACAGCGCTATGAAATCACGGCACACATTGACAAATAAACTCATGAGTACAGTCCTCACAGTTTAAGTGAGGACACGCACCGCGGCCGCCGAACCACCAGGCTCCTCAGTTGCGACACGTACCGCAGCCACAGCACGAGGCACCGAGATCCCACCTCGGCCCGGCGCGTGTCGGTCCTCACTTAAGCCTCGCGGCGGGGCACACAGTCAGCGCAAACACGACACGTACCGCCGCCGCAGCGCCAAACGCACAGCAGCCGCGGAACCAGCGTCTCAGCAGACGCCATCCCTGCCATGAAAACGCGGAAACACACTAAACTACAAACAACGCCACATTTCACAAATAATACATGCAACATGTTTACCTTTTTATTGACAGTGCTTCTATTTGACAATTGCATCGCAAGTAGTGATGATGACATCATGTTTTTTTTTTTAAGTTGAATGATTTGTCTGAATACACTGAAAACACTGAACATGTGTTTGTTCCCTTTTCAGGATGAGTTGGAAGCAACCCAAGAGGGGCAGTGGCCCTGGTGGCAGTAGTGAATGAAGATCAGGTTAGTTTACTGGCCTGAGTACAGTCCTCACAGTTTAAGTGAGGACACGCACCGCGGCCGCGGAACCACCAGAATCCCAGTTACGACAGGTACCGCCGCGGCAGCGCACGGCACCGGAACCGCAGCCGCGGAGCGCACAGCAGCCGCGGAGCGCACAGCAGCCGCGGAGCCCGCGCAAACCGAGATACATTCAAGATACATTCTCAACATTAACTTCATAAAAAAAGTGCGGTGCGCCCGGCCCCGCCTCGGCCCGGCGCGTGTCGGTCTTCACTTAAGCCGCGCGGCGTGGCGCAGCGCACAGGCGCACCCTCCATATCCACACAACGGCGCGACGCGCACCGCAGCCGCTGAACCACCAGGCTCCTCAGTTGCGACACGTACCGCAGCCACAGCACACGGCACCGAGATCCCACCTCGGCCCGGCGCGTGTCGGTCCTCACTTAAGCCGCGCGGTGGGGCACACAGTCAGTGCAAACACGACACGTACCGCCGCCGCAGCGCCAAACGCACAGCAGCCGCGGAACCAGCGTCTCAGCAGACGCCATCCCTGCCGTGAAAACGCAGAAACACACTAAACTACAAACAACGCCACATTTCACAAATAATACATGCAACATGTTTACCTTTTTATTGACAGTGCTTCTATTTGACTATTGCATCGCAAGTAGTGATGATGACATCATGTTTTCTTTTTTAAGTTGAATGATTTGTCTGAATACACTGAAAACACTGAACATGTGTTAGTTCCCTTTTCAGGATGAGTTGGAAGCAACCCAAGAGGGGCAGTGGCCCTGGTGGCAGTAGTGAATGAAGATCAGGTTAGTTTACTGGCCTGAGTACAGTCCTCACAGTTTAAGTGAGGACACGCACCGCGGCCGCGGAACCACCAGGCTCCCCAGTTACGACAGGTACCGCCGCCGCAGCGCACGGCACCGGAACCGCAGCCGCGGAGCGCACAGCAGCCGCAGAGCGCACAGCAGCCGCGGAGCCCGCGCAAACCGAGATACATTCAAGATACATTCTCAACATTAACTTCATAAAAAAAGTGCGGTGCGCCCGGCCCCGCCTCGGCCCGGCGCGTGTCGGTCTTCACTTAAGCCGGCGCAACACAGGCGCAACCTCCATATCCGCACAACGGCGCGACGCACAACGCAGCCGCTGAACCACCAGGCTCCTCAGTTGCGACACGTACCGCAGCCACAGCACACGGCACCGAGATCCCACCTCGGCCCGACGCGTGTCGGTCCTCACTTAAGCCGCGCGGCGGGGCACACAGTCAGCGCAAAAACGACACGTACCGCCGCCGCAGCGCCAAACGCACAGCAGCCGCGGAACCAGCGTCTCAGCAGACGCCATCCCTGCCGTGAAAACGCGGAAACACACTAAACTACAAACAACGCCACATTTCACAAATAATACATGCAACATGTTTACCTTTTTATTGACAGTGCTTCTATTTGACTATTGCATCGCAAGTAGTGATGATGACATCATGTTTTCTTTTTTAAGTTGAATGATTTGTCTGAATACACTGAAAACACTGAACATGTGTTTGTTCCCTTTTCAGGATGAGTTGGAAGCAACCCAAGAGGGGCAGTGGCCCTGGTGGCAGTAGTGAATGAAGATCAGGTTCCTGCAGGAGTTCCCTTTGAAACTCACCATGTGTCTCTGGTCCTCACAATCAGGTTGTAATGGCTCACACACTGATCTACGCTCTCCATTTGAAGTTGTCAGAAGTAGAATGTAATAATTTGATTTAGTAGAAAGAAAAGAGTCAATTCAACTTAAGTATTAACATTTGTATAAAGAAGATCATTTCAGTTCAGATAAATCCGTTTCACATAAGTGTCACATACTTAGTAGTTTTCATTAACTGAATGGAATTAGTACAATGCACTTTACCCAAGTTACTTTAACAACAAATACTTGAGTTACTTGTACTCAAATCAAATACTTTTGTATGCTTAAATTGTTTGAGTTAATAAACTTAATTGGTTTCCTAAATGGTTAAAGTTGAAGTAACTCATTCCCCGCAGACAAGATACATTCTCAACATTAACTTCATAAAACCAGAGACCATTATGGCTACATTGTTGAAATGAAAGAAACACACTCAGTGCAAACATAGCCACAATCTGGAAATATAAAATGAGGTGGCCCCGTGACCCTGCCGACACCGAGGCTCATTTCATCACCGTGGACAGCGCTATGAAATCACGGCACACATTGACAAATGAACTCATGTGCATGCTCAAGCTACAATACAATTTCAAATGCATTCTTTTCTTTTTTTCTTTAGATACAAGGAAGTGCGGTGCGCCCGGCCCCGCCAGGATCCCACCTCAGCCCGGCGCGTGTCGGTCTTCACTTAAGCCGCGCGGCGTGGCGCGGCACACAGGCGCACACTCCATATCCACACGACGGCTCAACGCGCACCGCAGCCACTGAACCACCAGGCTCCTCAGTCACAGCGCACATGTTTTCAATAATAAGCCCCGCCCCAAACATTTCAAGCTTTCACACCTGATTGACTGACCATTGTGCCAATATTTAAACTCCTGTGTTGACAGCCGCACCAGAGGGAGAGGAGATGCTGACAGATCACAGACGTAAGTTTGACGTTACTTTGTTTCCTTGTTTTCTCACTGACTCCAGTCTTCTTCTCATCTCTTGTCTTTAATGAAACCATCACAGTCCCATGTTTGTGTCTCACTCTCTGTTTGCAGCACCAATGCAAACCTGCTACAGTACAAACCTGCTACAAACCCCAGACTGGATTCGGTTTACTGGCGTGAGTACAACAGAAAGTCATCACAACCAGACAGAAACAAACCGCAAACACACTTAACACTTGGATCTAAGTGTAGAGTCGAACGTTAACACTTTAATTTTGATCATATGACATTAAACTAATATTTAATTACCTCATTTATTTTTTTTATAATTTTAATAACGTAAATATTAGCATTTTAGCTCAATAGCTTCCAGGCAATGTGACCCAAAGACTCCAAATGAGTGTACAAACATAGTACTAGACTGCCTAGTCAGGACACACCTCTTTATATTCCATTTAAATACTTGATTTACTTTCAATCATTTCTTTAATGCAAATATTAGCATTTTATCTCAATCGCGTCCAGGCCATGTGACCCTAAAGATTCCAAAACAGTGCAGCAACATAGAACTAGACTGCCTAGTCAGGACACACCTCTTTTTATTCCATTTTAGTACCTCCCATAATTTTTTTTAATCCATTTTTAACGGTAATTCGTTGATGGTCCCTAAATGAGACCACGGTTGTTGAGAGCGATGGGTCGGACTTTGTACAAGCCGTGATCGTGCACCTATCTCGGGGTGGAGAAGGAGGAGGGTGCCGTTGGATCTGGAACGAATGTCTGTTGAATATCCAACCTGGAACTGATTTCAGCGCGGTACGTTGTCGGAGGTGATCAGCTCCGACCTCTGCGGACGCTCGGTGCTCACAGTGCCCAGGGCAGAGCAGCGTTACCTCGGCCTGTCCTGATGAAATGATCCGCTGGCTCAGACGTCTCTCAGATGCTTGGTGTGATCCATAGATTTGTGGTTGACGTGTTACTTTGTTTTTAATGTAAACACTTTGTATATTATTACTAATAATTGATTTTACCTTCGAATTTTAGGTTTATATTAAAGTGGCACGGCCATTGTATATGTATTTGTTAAAATCCCAAGTCTCCTCCTCACCTGCCTCATCACTGGCACACCTACCTGGACCACACCCCTAATCCTATATAACCCGCCCCTTCCGCCCTTTGACCCCCCTATTTTCCCTCCAAACAATCCACGAGAACAAAGGGACACTGGCTGTGAGTTTTATGGACGTTCACTCATTTAATGTTTCATTTGGTTGATACTACATCTTGTATGAAGACTTACTTATTGCTTGTGTGTCATTATACTAGATTCCTGAGTTTAATCCTTTGCTAAAGAGAGGAAAGTAAGAGTGGATGTATTATTGATGTTAGTCTAAGACAACCTCATTTCTTATTGTATATTTGATACTTTCTAGATTGTAATATTTCCTTTATCATTTTCATATAGACAG
This sequence comes from Solea solea, assembly GCF_958295425.1. NCBI lineage: Eukaryota > Metazoa > Chordata > Actinopteri > Pleuronectiformes > Soleidae > Solea > Solea solea. The sequence goes on along the minus strand of NW_026704001.1, from coordinate 158,670 downwards.
AATCATCCACCATTACCCCTCATCACCGACTACCGTTTACTTGGAAATAAAATATTGCAACTTGGAAAGCTGCCTGGATCCTGTGTTTAAATGTGCACCCAACATATGATGTTCAGTCAATCACCGCCACTATAGTGTACAGTTCTTTCATATTTGTGTATGTATTTGAGTATAAATGTACAATTGTAAGTTCGAATAAATAATACATTAACTGTCAGTTGATGTACTGATATCTATGAGTAGTCTAGTGAAAAACAGACGTAGCACCATCAGTAGCTCTTTGTGTTTTATGTCACAGGTCTCCATCAACATATGCAGCACTCGGGCATGAAGAAACTGTGAATTCAGCTCCTCCTTGCCGAACTAAAAGAGAGACGACCTGCACTCTTTAGTGAAGCTCAAGTGAGTGAAAGAGGATGGTGACACCCACACACTGTCAAAGTCATCGTTGTAGCAATGCCTCATCTGGAAAAGAGTTTTAATAGGGCACCAGACAGATCACAGATGTAAGTTTGACGTTACTTTGTTTCCTTGTTTCTTCACTGACATCAGTCTTCTTCTCATCTCTTGTCTTTAATGAAACGATCACAGTCACCTGTTTGTGTCTCACTCTCTGTTTGCAGCATCAACGCAAACCTGCTACAAAACCCGGACTGGTATTCATGGACGGACTGAACTGGATTCGGTTTGATGGTGTGAGTACAACAGAAACTCATCACAACCAAACAGAAACAAACACACTTAACACTTAATTGTAAGTGTACACTCAAACTTTAACACTTTTTTTTATCATATGACATTTAAACTAATATTTAAATAAACATTTAGTTTGGAATGAGTATCAAGTAAAACCTGAAGTGGAGCTCCACTGAATATTATTATTATTATTATTATTATTATTATTATTATTATTATTATTATTGTTACTAAGTGATGACGAAAAAAACCCAGGTCAGTATTTTGTAACCTAAGAAAACCAATGTGATGTAAGTAATTATTGAAAAGGCTATTTATTAATTTAAATAATTAATGACACTTAAGTCGTTATTTAATGGTGTATTTATTAATATAAATCATCTAAAAAGGCTTGGGTTTCTAGTAACTAACTGGTGCTAACTAACTCAGCAGCCAGGAGTCACACTGTGAGTGGCTAATTGGAAGAATCAGTAGAGGAGAGGAAAGTAGAGGAAACCAGGTGCATGTACAGTGAATTTGGTCAATATTGCTTCTTGCAATAAAGAGTTACAGGGTGCTGTCACATTTCGGCAGGGCCTGCCGAGAAGTGACTGCACCCTGTAACTCTGGATTGTTAGGGCTTACATTCTCTATCTTTTCAGCATTAGCAGTCGAGGAAAACAGGTGCATATACAATGAATTTGGTCAGTATCGCTCCTTCAAACAACGACTTATAGGGTGTACCCTGTATACAGTATTATATCTACCAGTAGACCTACGCTCACTACCTCTTAACCGATGCGCGTTCCCGTCGGAGGCAGTCATTTTTCGGCAAGGTTCAATGTGTTGTGCCTTCAGATGGTGTTCTGCACACTTTGGTTGCGCTGATTTGAGTTCCTTTTGCTTTCTTAGCATGGCCTTTCTGCTGATCGTTGACCTCAACATGGCATCACTGTATATTTTCTGTTTGTCACACCGTGGTTGTGCAAGCAGTTTGTAAAAATACTACCAGTAACCATGCCACATTAAAAGCTCCTTGAATCACCTTTCTTCCTAATGCTGATAGTCTGTTTGAACTTGATTTGGGCGTCCTGATCATGTCTACCTGCCTAAATGCAATGACTTACTGCCATGTGATTGGCTCCTTCAATCAGTGTGTTCATAAACAGAAAATGTGTACCTAATAAATTGGCAGATGTGTGTTTAAATCCAACCAGGAAGGAATATAGAAAGCAGTTTATAGTAGACATGTAGTTTTTCCTCTGCAGCTATAGGTGGGTGGAGTTTGCACTGCAGCTTCTGTGGCGTTTGTTTTGTTCACCGTTGTTGGAGACCATTATGGCTACATTGTTGAAATTAAAGAAACACACTCAGTGCAAACATAGCCACAATCTGGAAATATAAAATGAGGTCACCCTGTGACGCTGCCGACACCGAGGCTCATTTCAGCACCGTGGACAGCGCTATGAAATCACGGCACACATTGACAAATAAACTCATGAGTACAGTCCTCACAGTTTAAGTGAGGACACGCACCGCGGCCGCGGAACCACAAGGCTCCCCAGTTACGACAGGTACCGCCGCCGCAGCGCACGGCACCGGAACCGCAGCCGCGGAGCGCACGGAGCGCACAGCAGCCACGGAGCCCGCGCAAACCGAGATACATTCAAGATACATTCTCAACATTAACTTCATAAAAAAAGTGCGGTGCGCCCGGCCCCGCCTCGGCCCGGCGCGTGTCGGTCTTCACTTAAGCCGCGCGGCGTGGCGCAGCGCACAGGCGCACCCTCCATATCCGCACAACGGCGCGACGCGCACCGCAGCCGCTGAACCACCAGGCTCCTCAGTTGCCACACGTACCGCAGCCACAGCACACGGCACCGAGATCCCACCTCGGCCCGGCGCGTGTCGGTCCTCACTTAAGCCGCGCGGCGGGGCACACAGTCAGCGCAAACACGACACGTACCGCCGCCGCAGCGCCAAACGCACAGCAGCCGCGGAACCAGCGTCTCAGCAGACGCCATCCCTGCCGTGAAAACGCGGAAACACACTAAACTACAAACAACGCCACATTTCACAAATAATACATGCAACATGTTTACCTTTTTATTGACAGTGCTTCTATTTGACTATTGCATCGCAAGTAGTGATGATGACATCATGTTTTCTTTTTTAAGTTGAATGATTTGTCTGAATACACTGAAAACACTGAACATGTGTTTGTTCCCTTTTCAGGATGAGTTGGAAGCAACCCAAGAGGGGCAGTGGCCCTGGTGGCAGTAGTGAATGAAGATCAGGTTAGTTTACTGGCCTCAGTACAGTCCTCACAGTTTAAGTGAGGACACGCACCGCGGCCGCGGAACCACAAGGCTCCCCAGTTACGACAGGTACCGCCGCTGCAGCGCACGGCACCGGAACCGCAGCCGCGGAGCGCACGGAGCGCACAGCAGCCACGGAGCCCGCGCAAACCGAGATACATTCAAGATACATTCTCAACATTAACTTCATAAAAAAAGTGCGGTGCGCCCGGCCCCGCCTCGGCCCGGCGCGTGTCGGTCTTCACTTAAGCCGCGCGGCGTGGCGCAGCGCACAGGCGCACCCTCCATATCCGCACAACGGCGCGCCGCGCACCGCAGCCGCTGAACCACCAGGCTCCTCAGTTGCCACACGTACCGCAGCCACAGCACACGGCACCGAGATCCCACCTCGGCCCGGCGCGCGTCGGTCCTCACTTAAGCCGCGCGGCGGGGCACACAGTCAGCGCAAACACGACACGTACCGCCGCCGCAGCGCCAAACGCACAGCAGCCGCGGAACCAGCGTCTCAGCAGACGCCATCCCTGCCGTGAAAACGCGGAAACACACTAAACTACAAACAACGCCACATTTCACAAATAATACATGCAACATGTTTACCTTTTTATTGACAGTGCTTCTATTTGACTATTGCATCGCAAGTAGTGATGATGACATCATGTTTTCTTTTTTAAGTTGAATGATTTGTCTGAATACACTGAAAACACTGAACATGTGTTTGTTCCCGAGCCACTCCATATCCACACTCCGGCGTACCGCTGCCGCTGAACCACCAGGCTCCTCAGTTGCGACACGTACCGCAGCCACAGCACACGGCACCGAGATCCCACCTCGGCCCGGCGCGTGTCGGTCCTCACTTAAGCCGCGCGGCGGGGCACACAGTCAGCGCAAACACGACACGTACCGCCACCGCAGCGCCAAACGCACAGCAGCCGCGGAACCAGCGTCTCAGCAGACGCCATCCCTGCCGTGAAAACGCGGAAACACACTAAACTACAAACAACGCCACATTTCACAAATAATACATGCAACATGTTTACCTTTTTATTGACAGTGCTTCTATTTGACTATTGCATCGCAAGTAGTGATGATGACATCATGTTTTCTTTTTTAAGTTGAATGATTTGTCTGAATACACTGAAAACACTGAACATGTGTTTGTTCCCTTTTCAGGATGAGTTGGAAGCAACCCAAGAGGGGCAGTGGCCCTGGTGGCAGTAGTGAATGAAGATCAGGTTCCTGCAGGAGTTCCCTTTGAAACTCACCATGTGTCTCTGGTCCTCACAATCAGGTTGTAATGGCTCACACACTGATCTACGCTCTCCATTTGAAGTTGTCAGAAGTAGAATGTAATAATTTGATTTAGTAGAAAGAAAAGAGTCAATTCAACTTAAGTATTAACATTTGTATAAAGAAGATCATTTCAGTTCAGATAAATCCGTTTCACATAAGTGTCACATACTTAGTAGTTTTCATTAACTGAATGGAATTAGTACAATGCACTTTACCCAAGTTACTTTAACAACAAATACTTGAGTTACTTGTACTCAAATCAAATACTTTTGTATGCTTAAATTGTTTGAGTTAATAAACTTAATTGGTTTCCTAAATGAAATGAAGTTAAAGTTGAAGTAACTCATTCCCCGCAGACAAGATACATTCTCAACATTAACTTCATAAAACCAGAGACCATTATGGCTACATTGTTGAAATGAAAGAAACACACTCAGTGCAAACATAGCCACAATCTGGAAATATAAAATGAGGTGGCCCCGTGACGCTGCCGACACCGAGGCTCATTTCATCACCGTGGACAGCGCTATGAAATCACGGCACACATTGACAAATGAACTCATGTGCATGCTCAAGCTACAATACAATTTCAAATGCATTCTTTTCTTTTTTTCTTTAGATACAAGGAAGTGCGGTGCGCCCGGCCCCGCCAGGATCCCACCTCAGCCCGGCGCGTGTCGGTCTTCACTTAAGCCGCGCGGCGTGGCGCGGCACACAGGCGCACACTCCATATCCACACTCCGGCTCAACGCGCACCGCAGCCACTGAACCACCAGGCTCCTCAGTCACAGCGCACATGTTTTCAATAATAAGCCCCGCCCCAAACATTTCAAGCTTTCACACCTGATTGGCTGACCATTGTGCCAATATTTAAACTCCTGTGTTGACAGCCGCACCAGAGGGAGAGGAGATGCTGACAGATCACAGACGTAAGTTTGACGTTACTTTGTTTCCTTGTTTTCTCACTGACTCCAGTCTTCTTCTCATCTCTTGTCTTTAATGAAACCATCACAGCCCCATGTTTGTGTCTCACTCTCTGTTTGCAGCACCAATGCAAACCTGCTACAGTACAAACCTGCTACAAACCCCAGACTGGATTCGGTTTACTGGCGTGAGTACAACAGAAAGTCATCACAACCAGACAGAAACAAACCGCAAACACACTTAACACTTGAATCTAAGTGTAGAGTCGAACGTTAACACTTTAATTTTGATCATATGACATTAAACTAATATTTAATTACCTCATTTATTTTTTTTATAATTTTAATAATGTAAATATTAGCATTTTAGCTCAATAGCTTCCAGGCAATGTGACCCAAAGACTCCAAGTGAGTGTACAAACATAGTACTAGACTGCCTAGTCAGGACACACCTCTTTATATTCCATTTAAATACTTGATTTACTTTCAATCATTTCTTTAATGCAAATATTAGCATTTTATCTCAATCGCGTCCAGGCCATGTGACCCTAAAGATTCCAAAACAGTGCAGCAACATAGAACTAGACTGCCTAGTCAGGACACACCTCTTTTTATTCCATTTTAGTACCTCCCATAATTTTTTTTAATCCATTTTTAACGGTAATTCGTTGATGGTCCCTAAATGAGACCACGGTTGTTGAGAGCGATGGGTCGGACTTTGTACAAGCCGTGATCGTGCACCTATCTCGGGGTGGAGAAGGAGGAGGGTGCCGTTGGATCTGGAGCGAATGTCTGTTGAATATCCAACCTGGAACTGATTTCAGCGCGGTACGTTGTCGGAGGTGATCAGCTCCGCCTCTGCGGACGCTCGGTGCTCACAGTGCCCAGGGCAGAGCAGCGTTACCTCGGCCTGTCCTGATGAAATGATCCTCTGGCTCAGACGTCTCTCAGATGCTTGGTGTGATCCATAGATTTGTGGTTGACATGTTACTTTGTTTTTAATGTAAACACTTTGTATATTATTACTAATAATTGATTTTACCTTCGAATTTTAGGTTTATATTAAAGTGGCACGGCCATTGTATATGTATTTGTTAAAATCCCAAGTCTCCTCCTCACCTGCCTCATCACTGGCACACCTACCTGGACCACACCCCTAATCCTATATAACCCGCCCCTTCCGCCCTTTGACCCCCCTATTTTCCCTCCAAACAATCCACGAGAACAAAGGGACACTGGCTGTGAGTTTTATGGACGTTCACTCATTTAATGATTCATTTGGTTGATACTACATCTTGTATGAAGACTTACTTATTGCTTGTGTGTCATTATACTAGATTCCTGAGTTTAATCCTTTGCTAAAGAGAGGAAAGTAAGAGTGGATGTATTATTGATGTTAGTCTAAGACAACCTCATTTCTTATTGTATATTTGATACTTTCTAGATTGTAATATTTCCTTTATCATTTTCATATAGACAGAATCATCCACCATTACCCCTCATCACCGACTACCGTTTACTTGGAAATAAAATATTGCAACTTGGAAAGCTGCCTGGATCCTGTGTTTAAATGTGCACCCAACATATGATGTTCAGTCAATCACCGCCACTATAGTGTACAGTTCTTTCATATTTGTGTATGTATTTGAATATAAATGTACAATTGTAAGTTCAAATAAATAATACATTAACTGTCAGTTGATGTACTGATATCTATGAGTAGTCTAGTGAAAAACAGACGTAGCACCATCAGTAGCTCTTTGTGTTTTATGTCACAGGTCTCCATCAACATATGCAGCACTCGGGCATGAAGAAACTGTGAATTCAGCTCCTCCTTGCCGAACTAAAAGAGAGACGACCTGCACTCTTTAGTGAAGCTCAAGTGAGTGAAAGAGGATGGTGACACCCACACACCGTCAAAGTCATCGTTGTAGCAATGCCTCATCTGGAAAAGAGTTTTAATATGACAGCGAGGCTCATTTCAGCACCGTGGACAGCGCTATGAAATCACGGCACACATTGACAAATAAAATCATGCGCATGCTCAAGCTACAATACAATTTCAAATGCATTCTTTTCTTTTTATTAAGATACAAGGAAGTGCGGTGCGGCCCGGCGCGTGTCGGTCTTCACTTAAGCCGCGGCGCACCCTCCATATCCACACTCCGGCGCGACGCGCACTGCAGCCGCTGAACCACCAGGCTCCTCAGTTGCGACACGTACCGCAGCCACAGCGCCCAGCCCTGCCGAGATCCCACCTCGGCCTGGCGCGTGTCGGTCTTCACTTAAGCCGCGCGGCGTGGCGCACAAACCTACAAACCTGCTACAAACCCCAGACTGGATTCGGTTTACTGGCGTGAGTACAGTCCTCACAGTTTAAGTGAGGACACGCACTTGTATTCTCAGTTTGGTATAAGATGTGAGTACAGTGTAACGCCACATTTCACAACTAATACATGCAACATGTTTACCTTTTTATTGACAGTGCTTCTATTTGACTATTGCATCGCAAGTAGTGATGATGACATCATGTTTTCTTTTTTAAGTTGAATGATTTGTCTGAATACACTGAAAACACTGAACATGTGTTTGTTCCCTTTTCAGGATGAGTTGGAAGCAACCCTAGAGGGGCAGTGGCCCTGGTGGCAGTAGTGAATGAAGATCAGGTTCCTGCAGGAGTTCCCTTTGAAACTCACCATGTGTCTCTGGTCCTCACAATCAGGTTGTAATGGCTCACACACTGATCTACGCTCTCCATTTGAAGTTGTCAGAAGTAGAATGTAATAATTTGATTTAGTAGAAAGAAAAGAGTCAATTCAACTTAAGTATTAACATTTGTATAAAGAAGATCATTTCAGTTCAGATAAATCCGTTTCACATAAGTGTCACATACTTAGTAGTTTTCATTAACTGAATGGAATTAGTACAATGCACTTTACCCAAGTTACTTTAACAACAAATACTTGAGTTACTTGTACTCAAATCAAATACTTTTGTATGCTTAAATTGTTTGAGTTAATAAACTTAATTGGTTTCCTAAATGGTTAAAGTTGAAGTAACTCATTCCCCGCAGACAAGATACATTCTCAACATTAACTTCATAAAACCAGAGACCATTATGGCTACATTGTTGAAATGAAAGAAACACACTCAGTGCAAACATAGCCACAATCTGGAAATATAAAATGAGGTGGCCCCGTGACGCTGCCGACACCGAGGCTCATTTCATCACCGTGGACAGCGCTATGAAATCACGGCACACATTGACAAATGAACTCATGTGCATGCTCAAGCTACAATACAATTTCAAATGCATTCTTTTCTTTTTTTCTTTAGATACAAGGAAGTGCGGTGCGCCCGGCCCCGCCAGGATCCCACCTCAGCCCGGCGCGTGTCGGTCTTCACTTAAGCCGCGCGGCGTGGCGCGGCACACAGGCGCACACTCCATATCCACACTCCGGCTCAACGCGCACCGCAGCCACTGAACCACCAGGCTCCTCAGTCACAGCGCACATGTTTTCAATAATAAGCCCCGCCCCAAACATTTCAAGCTTTCACACCTGATTGGCTGACCATTGTGCCAATATTTAAACTCCTGTGTTGACAGCCGCACCAGAGGGACAGATCACAGATGTAAGTTTGACGTTACTTTGTTTCCTTGTTTATTCACTGACATCAGTCTTCTTCTCATCTCTTGTCTTTAATGAAACGATCACAGTCACCTGTTTGTGTCTCACTCTCTGTTTGCAGCATCAACGCAAACCTGCTACAAAACCCGGACTGGTATTCATGGACGGACTGAACTGGATTCGGTTTGATGGTGTGAGTACAACAGAAACTCATCACAACCAAACAGAAACAAACACACTTAACACTTAATTGTAAGTGTACACTCAAACTTTAACACTTTTTTTTATCATATGACATTTAAACTAATATTTAAATAAACATTTAGTTTGGAATGAGTATCAAGTAAAACCTGAAGTGGAGCTCCACTGAATATTATTATTATTATTATTATTATTATTATTATTATTATTGTTACTAAGTGATGACGAAAAAAACCCAGGTCAGTATTTTGTAACCTAAGAAAACCAATGTGATGTAAGTAATTATTGAAAAGGCTATTTATTAATTTAAATAATTAATGACACTTAAGTCGTTATTTAATGGTGTATTTATTAATATAAATCATCTAAAAAGGCTTGGGTTTCTAGTAACTAACTGGTGCTAACTAACTCAGCAGCCAGGAGTCACACTGTGAGTGGCTAATTGGAAGAATCAGTAGAGGAGAGGAAAGTAGAGGAAACCAGGTGCATGTACAGTGAATTTGGTCAATATTGCTTCTTGCAATAAAGAGTTACAGGGTGCTGTCACATTTCGGCAGGGCCTGCCGAGAAGTGACTGCACCCTGTAACTCTGGATTGTTAGGGCTTACATTCTCTATCTTTTCAGCATTAGCAGTCGAGGAAAACAGGTGCATGTACAATGAATTTGGTCAGTATCGCTCCTTCAAACAACGACTTATAGGGTGTACCCTGTATACAGTATTATATCTACCAGTAGACCTACGCTCACTACCTCTTAACCGATGCGCGTTCCCGTCGGAGGCAGTCATTTTTCGGCAAGGTTCAATGTGTTGTGCCTTCAGATGGTGTTCTGCACACTTTGGTTGCGCTGATTTGAGTTCCTTTTGCTTTCTTAGCATGGCCTTTCTGCTGATCTTTGACCTCAACATGGCATCACTGGATATTTTCTGTTTGTCACACCGTGGTTGTGCAAGCAGTTTGTAAAAATACTACCAGTAACCATGCCACATTAAAAGCTCCTTGAATCACCTTTCTTCCTAATGCTGATAGTCTGTTTGAACTTGATTTGGGCGTCCTGATCATGTCTACCTGCCTAAATGCAATGACTTACTGCCATGTGATTGGCTCCTTCAATCAGTGTGTTCATAAACAGAAAATGTGTACCTAATAAATTGGCAGATGTGTGTTTAAATCCAACCAGGAAGGAATATAGAAAGCAGTTTATAGTAGACATGTAGTTTTTCCTCTGCAGTTATAGGTGGGTGGAGTTTGCACTGCAGCTTCTGTGGCGTTTGTTTTGTTCACCGTTGTTGGAGACCATTATGGCTACATTGTTGAAATTAAAGAAACACACTCAGTGCAAACATAGCCACAATCTGGAAATATAAAATGAGGTCACCCTGTGACGCTGCCGACACCGAGGCTCATTTCAGCACCGTGGACAGCGCTATGAAATCACGGCACACATTGACAAATAAACTCATGAGTACAGTCCTCACAGTTTAAGTGAGGACACGCACCGCGGCCGCGGAACCACCAGGCTCCCCAGTTACGACAGGTACCGCCGCCGCAGCGCACGGCACCGGAACCGCAGCCGCGGAGCGCACGGAGCGCACAGCAGCCACGGAGCCCGCGCAAACCGAGATACATTCAAGATACATTCTCAACATTAACTTCATAAAAAAAGTGCGGTGCGCCCGGCCCCGCCTCGGCCCGGCGCGTGTCGGTCTTCACTTAAGCCGCGCGGCGTGGCGCAGCGCACAGGCGCACCCTCCATATCCGCACAACGGCGCGACGCGCACCGCAGCCGCTGAACCACCAGGCTCCTCAGTTGCCACACGTACCGCAGCCACAGCACACGGCACCGAGATCCCACCTCGGCCCGGCGCGTGTCGGTCCTCACTTAAGCCGCGCGGCGGGGCACACAGTCAGCGCAAACACGACACGTACCGCCGCCGCAGCGCCAAACGCACAGCAGCCGCGGAACCAGCGTCTCAGCAGACGCCATCCCTGCCGTGAAAACGCGGAAACACACTAAACTACAAACAACGCCACATTTCACAAATAATACATGCAACATGTTTACCTTTTTATTGACAGTGCTTCTATTTGACTATTGCATCGCAAGTAGTGATGATGACATCATGTTTTCTTTTTTAAGTTGAATGATTTGTCTGAATACACTGAAAACACTGAACATGTGTTTGTTCCCGAGCCACTCCATATCCACACTCCGGCGCACCGCTGCCGCTGAACCACCAGGCTCCTCAGTTGCGACACGTACCGCAGCCACAGCACACGGCACCGAGATCCCACCTCGGCCCGGCGCGTGTCGGTCCTCACTTAAGCCGCGCGGCGGGGCACACAGTCAGCGCAAACACGACACGTACCGCCACCGCAGCGCCAAACGCACAGCAGCCGCGGAATCAGCGTCTCAGCAGACGCCATCCCTGCCGTGAAAACGCGGAAACACACTAAACTACAAACAACGCCACATTTCACAAATAATACATGCAACATGTTTACCTTTTTATTGACAGTGCTTCTATTTGACTATTGCATCGCAAGTAGTGATGATGACATCATGTTTTCTTTTTTAAGTTGAATGATTTGTCTGAATACACTGAAAACACTGAACATGTGTTTGTTCCCTTTTCAGGATGAGTTGGAAGCAACCCAAGAGGGGCAGTGGCCCTGGTGGCAGTAGTGAATGAAGATCAGGTTCCTGCAGGAGTTCCCTTTGAAACTCACCATGTGTCTCTGGTCCTCACAATCAGGTTGTAATGGCTCACACACTGATCTACGCTCTCCATTTGAAGTTGTCAGAAGTAGAATGTAATAATTTGATTTAGTAGAAAGAAAAGAGTCAATTCAACTTAAGTATTAACATTTGTATAAAGAAGATCATTTCAGTTCAGATAAATCCGTTTCACATAAGTGTCACATACTTAGTAGTTTTCATTAACTATATGGAAATTAGTACAATGCACTTTACCCAAGTTACTTTAACAACAAATACTTGAGTTACTTGTACTCAAATCAAATACTTTTGTATGCTTAAATTGTTTGAGTTAATAAACTTAATTGGTTTCCTAAATGGTTAAAGTTGAAGTAACTCATTCCCCGCAGACAAGACACATTCTCAACATTAACTTCATAAAACCAGAGACCATTATGGCTACATTGTTGAAATGAAAGAAACACACTCAGTGCAAACATAGCCACAATCTGGAAATATAAAATGAGGTGGCCCCGTGACCCTGCCGACACCGAGGCTCATTTCATCACCGTGGACAGCGCTATGAAATCACGGCACACATTGACAAATGAACTCATGTGCATGCTCAAGCTACAATACAATTTCAAATGCATTCTTTTCTCTTTTTTTTTAGATACAAGGAAGTGCGGTGCGCCCGGCCCCGCCAGGATCCCACCTCAGCCCGGCGCGTGTCGGTCTTCACTTAAGCCGCGCGGCGTGGCGCGGCACACAGGCGCACACTCCATATCCACACTCCGGCTCAACGCGCACCGCAGCCACTGAACCACCAGGCTCCTCAGTCACAGCGCACATGTTTTCAATAATAAGCCCCGCCCCTAACATTTCAAGCTTTCACACCTGATTGGCTGACCATTGTGCCAATATTTAAACTCCTGTGTTGACTGCCGCACCAGAGGGAGAGGAGATGCTGACAGATCACAGACGTAAGTTTGACGTTACTTTGTTTCCTTGTTTTCTCACTGACTCCAGTCTTCTTCTCATCTCTTGTCTTTAATGAAACCATCACAGCCCCATGTTTGTGTCTCACTCTCTGTTTGCAGCACCAATGCAAACCTGCTACAGTACAAACCTGCTACAAACCCCAGACTGGATTCGGTTTACTGGCGTGAGTACAACAGAAAGTCATCACAACCAGACAGAAACAAACCGCAAACACACTTAACACTTGAATCTAAGTGTAGAGTCGAACGTTAACACTTTAATTTTGATCATATGACATTAAACTAATATTTAATTACCTCATTTATTTTTTTTATAATTTTAATAATGTAAATATTAGCATTTTAGCTCAATAGCTTCCAGGCAATGTGACCCAAAGACTCCAAGTGAGTGTACAAACATAGTACTAGACTGCCTAGTCAGGACACACCTCTTTATATTCCATTTAAATACTTGATTTACTTTCAATCATTTCTTTAATGCAAATATTAGCATTTTATCTCAATCGCGTCCAGGCCATGTGACCCTAAAGATTCCAAAACAGTGCAGCAACATAGAACTAGACTGCCTAGTCAGGACACACCTCTTTTTATTCCATTTTAGTACCTCCCATAATTTTTTTTAATCCATTTTTAACGGTAATTCGTTGATGGTCCCTAAATGAGACCACGGTTGTTGAGAGCGATGGGTCGGACTTTGTACAAGCCGTGATCGTGCACCTATCTCGGGGTGGAGAAGGAGGAGGGTGCCGTTGGATCTGGAGCGAATGTCTGTTGAATATCCAACCTGGAACTGATTTCAGCGCGGTACGTTGTCGGAGGTGATCAGCTCCGCCTCTGCGGACACTCGGTGCTCACAGTGCCCAGGGCAGAGCAGCGTTACCTCGGCCTGTCCTGATGAAATGATCCTCTGGCTCAGACGTCTCTCAGATGCTTGGTGTGATCCATAGATTTGTGGTTGACATGTTACTTTGTTTTTAATGTAAACACTTTGTATATTATTACTAATAATTGATTTTACCTTCGAATTTTAGGTTTATATTAAAGTGGCACGGCCATTGTATATGTATTTGTTAAAATCCCAAGTCTCCTCCTCACCTGCCTCATCACTGGCCCACCTACCTGGACCACACCCCTAATCCTATATAACCCGCCCCTTCCGCCCTTTGACCCCCCTATTTTCCCTCCAAACAATCCACGAGAACAAAGGGACACTGGCTGTGAGTTTTATGGACGTTCACTCATTTAATGATTCATTTGGTTGATACTACATCTTGTATGAAGACTTACTTATTGCTTGTGTGTCATTATACTAGATTCCTGAGTTTAATCCTTTGCTAAAGAGAGGGAAGTAAGAGTGGATGTATTATTGATGTTAGTCTAAGACAACCTCATTTCTTATTGTATATTTGATACTTTCTAGATTGTAATATTTCCTTTATCATTTTCATATAGACAGAATCATCCACCATTACCCCTCATCACCGACTACCGTTTACTTGGAAATAAAATATTGCAACTTGGAAAGCTGCCTGGATCCTGTGTTTAAATGTGCACCCAACATATGATGTTCAGTCAATCACCGCCACTATAGTGTACAGTTCTTTCATATTTGTGTATGTATTTGAATATAAATGTACAATTGTAAGTTCAAATAAATAATACATTAACTGTCAGTTGATGTACTGATATCTATGAGTAGTCTAGTGAAAAACAGACGTAGCACCATCAGTAGCTCTTTGTGTTTTATGTCACAGGTCTCCATCAACATATGCAGCACTCGGGCATGAAGAAACTGTGAATTCAGCTCCTCCTTGCCGAACTAAAAGAGAGACGACCTGCACTCTTTAGTGAAGCTCAAGTGAGTGAAAGAGGATGGTGACACCCACACACTGTCAAAGTCATTGTTGTAGCAATGCCTCATCTGGAAAAGAGTTTTAATATGACAGCGAGGCTCATTTCAGCACCGTGGACAGCGCTATGAAATCACGGCACACATTGACAAATAAAATCATGCGCATGCTCAAGCTACAATACAATTTCAAATGCATTCTTTTCTTTTTATTAAGATACAAGGAAGTGCGGTGCGGCCCGGCGCGTGTCGGTCTTCACTTAAGCCGCGGCGCACCCTCCATATCCACACTCCGGCGCGACGCGCACTGCAGCCGCTGAACCACCAGGCTCCTCAGTTGCGACACGTACCGCAGCCACAGCGCCCAGCCCTGCCGAGATCCCACCTCGGCCTGGCGCGTGTCGGTCTTCACTTAAGTCGCGCGGCGTGGCGCACAAACCTACAAACCTGCTACAAACCCCAGACTGGATTCGGTTTACTGGCGTGAGTACAGTCCTCACAGTTTAAGTGAGGACACGCACTTGTATTCTCAGTTTGGTATAAGATGTGAGTACAGTGTAACGCCACATTTCACAACTAATACATGCAACATGTTTACCTTTTTATTGACAGTGCTTCTATTTGACTATTGCATCGCAAGTAGTGATGATGACATCATGTTTTCTTTTTTAAGTTGAATGATTTGTCTGAATACACTGAAAACACTGAACATGTGTTTGTTCCCTTTTCAGGATGAGTTGGAAGCAACCCAAGAGGGGCAGTGGCCCTGGTGGCAGTAGTGAATGAAGATCAGGTTCCTGCAGGAGTTCCCTTTGAAACTCACCATGTGTCTCTGGTCCTCACAATCAGGTTGTAATGGCTCACAGACTGATCTACGCTCTCCATTTGAAGTTGTCAGAAGTAGAATGTAATAATTTGATTTAGTAGAAAGAAAAGAGTCAATTCAACTTAAGTATTAACATTTGTATAAAGAAGATCATTTCAGTTCAGATAAATCCGTTTCACATAAGTGTCACATACTTAGTAGTTTTCATTAACTGAATGGAATTAGTACAATGCACTTTACCCAAGTTACTTTAACAACAAATACTTGAGTTACTTGTACTCAAATCAAATACTTTTGTATGCTTAAATTGTTTGAGTTAATAAACTTAATTGGTTTCCTAAATGGTTAAAGTTGAAGTAACTCATTCCCCGCAGACAAGATACATTCTCAACATTAACTTCATAAAACCAGAGACCATTATGGCTACATTGTTGAAATGAAAGAAACACACTCAGTGCAAACATAGCCACAATCTGGAAATATAAAATGAGGTGGCCCCGTGACGCTGCCGACACGAGGCTCATTTCATCACCGTGGACAGCGCTATGAAATCACGGCACACATTGACAAATGAACTCATGTGCATGCTCAAGCTACAATACAATTTCAAATGCATTCTTTTCTTTTTTTCTTTAGATACAAGGAAGTGCGGTGCGCCCGGCGCGCCCGGCCCCGCCAGGATCCCACCTCAGCCCGGCGCGTGTCGGTCTTCACTTAAGCCGCGCGGCGTGGCGCGGCACACAGGCGCACACTCCATATCCACACTCCGGCTCAACGCGCACCGCAGCCACTGAACCACCAGGCTCCTCAGTCACAGCGCACATGTTTTCAATAATAAGCCCCGCCCCAAACATTTCAAGCTTTCACACCTGATTGGCTGACCATTGTGCCAATATTTAAACTCCTGTGTTGACAGCCGCACCAGAGGGACAGATCACAGATGTAAGTTTGACGTTACTTTGTTTCCTTGTTTCTTCACTGACATCAGTCTTCTTCTCATCTCTTGTCTTTAATGAAACGATCACAGTCACCTGTTTGTGTCTCACTCTCTGTTTGCAGCATCAACGCAAACCTGCTACAAAACCCGGACTGGTATTCATGGACGGACTGAACTGGATTTGGTTTGCTGGTGTGAGTACAACAGAAACTCATCACAACCAAACAGAAACAAACACACTTAACACTTAATTGTAAGTGTACACTCAAACTTTAACACTTTTTTTTTATCATATGACATTTAAACTAATATTTAAATAAACATTTAGTTTGGAATGAGTATCAAGTAAAACCTGAAGTGGAGCTCCACTGAATATTATTCTTATTATTATTATTATTATTATTATTGTTACTAAGTGATGACGAAAAAAACCCAGGTTAGTATTTTGTAACCTAAGAAAACCAATGTGATGTAAGTAATTATTGAAAAGGCTATTTATTAATTTAAATAATTAATGACACTGAAGTCATTATTTAATGGTGTATTTATTAATATAAATCATCTAAAAAGGCTTGGGTTTCTAGTAACTAACTGGTGCTAACTAACTCAGCAGCCAGGAGTCACACTGTGAGTGGCTAATTGGAAGAATCAGTAGAGGAGAGGAAAGTAGAGGAAACCAGGTGCATGTACAGTGAATTTGGTCAATATTGCTTCTTGCAATAAAGAGTTACAGGGTGCTGTCACATTTCGGCAGGGCCTGCCGAGAAGTGACTGCACCCTGTAACTCTGGATTGTTAGGGCTTACATTCTCTATCTTTTCAGCATTAGCAGTCGAGGAAAACAGGTGCATGTACAATGAATTTGGTCAGTATCCCTCCTTCAAACAACGACTTATAGGGTGTACCCTGTATACAGTATTATATCTACCAGTAGACCTACGCTCACTACCTCTTAACCGATGCGCGTTCCCGTCGGAGGCAGTCATTTTTCGGCAAGGTTCAATGTGTTGTGCCTTCAGATGGTGTTCTGCACACTTTGGTTGCGCTGATTTGAGTTCCTTTTGCTTTCTTAGCATGGCCTTTCTGCTGATCTTTGACCTCAACATGGCATCACTGGATATTTTCTGTTTGTCACACCGTGGTTGTGCAAGCAGTTTGTAAAAATACTACCAGTAACCATGCCACATTAAAAGCTCCTTGAATCACCTTTCTTCCTAATGCTGATAGTCTGTTTGAACTTGATTTGGGCGTCCTGATCATGTCTACCTGCCTAAATGCAATGACTTACTGCCATGTGATTGGCTCCTTCAATCAGTGTGTTCATAAACAGAAAATGTGTACCTAATAAATTGGCAGATGTGTGTTTAAATCCAACCAGGAAGGAATATAGAAAGCAGTTTATAGTAGACATGTAGTTTTTCCTCTGCAGCTATAGGTGGGTGGAGTTTGCACTGCAGCTTCTGTGGCGTTTGTTTTGTTCACCGTTGTTGGAGACCATTATGGCTACATTGTTGAAATTAAAGAAACACACTCAGTGCAAACATAGCCACAATCTGGAAATATAAAATGAGGTCACCCTGTGACGCTGCCGACACCGAGGCTCATTTCAGCACCGTGGACAGCGCTATGAAATCACGGCACACATTGACAAATAAACTCATGAGTACAGTCCTCACAGTTTAAGTGAGGACACGCACCGCGGCCGCGGAACCACCAGGCTCCCCAGTTACGACAGGTACCGCCGCCGCAGCGCACGGCACCGGAACCGCAGCCGCGGAGCGCACGGAGCGCACAGCAGCCACGGAGCCCGCGGAAACCGAGATACATTCAAGATACATTCTCAACATTAACTTCATAAAAAAAGTGCGGTGCGCCCGGCCCCGCCTCGGCCCGGCGCGTGTCGGTCTTCACTTAAGCCGCGCGGCGTGGCGCAGCGCACAGGCGCACCCTCCATATCCGCACAACGGCGCGACGCGCACCGCAGCCGCTGAACCACCAGGCTCCTCAGTTGCCACACGTACCGCAGCCACAGCACACGGCACCGAGATCCCACCTCGGCCCGGCGCGTGTCGGTCCTCACTTAAGCCGCGCGGCGGGGCACACAGTCAGCGCAAACACGACACGTACCGCCGCCGCAGCGCCAAACGCACAGCAGCCGCGGAACCAGCGTCTCAGCAGACGCAATCCCTGCCGTGAAAACGCGGAAACACACTAAACTACAAACAACGCCACATTTCACAAATAATACATGCAACATGTTTACCTTTTTATTGACAGTGCTTCTATTTGACTATTGCATCGCAAGTAGTGATGATGACATCATGTTTTCTTTTTTAAGTTGAATGATTTGTCTGAATACACTGAAAACACTGAACATGTGTTTGTTCCCGAGCCACTCCATATCCACACTCCGGCGCACCGCTGCCGCTGAACCACCAGGCTCCTCAGTTGCGACACGTACCGCAGCCACAGCACACGGCACCGAGATCCCACCTCGGCCCGGCGCGTGTCGGTCCTCACTTAAGCCGCGCGGCGGGGCACACAGTCAGCGCAAACACGACACGTACCGCCACCGCAGCGCCAAACGCACAGCAGCCGCGGAATCAGCGTCTCAGCAGACGCCATCCCTGCCGTGAAAACGCGGAAACACACTAAACTACAAACAACGCCACATTTCACAAATAATACATGCAACATGTTTACCTTTTTATTGACAGTGCTTCTATTTGACTATTGCATCGCAAGTAGTGATGATGACATCATGTTTTCTTTTTTAAGTTGAATGATTTGTCTGAATACACTGAAAACACTGAACATGTGTTTGTTCCCTTTTCAGGATGAGTTGGAAGCAACCCAAGAGGGGCAGTGGCCCTGGTGGCAGTAGTGAATGAAGATCAGGTTAGTTTACTGGCCTGAGTACAGTCCTCACAGTTTAAGTGAGGACACGCACCGCGGCCGCGGAACCACAAGGCTCCCCAGTTACGAGAGGTACCGCCGCCGCAGCGCACGGCACCGGAACCGCAGCCGCGGAGCGCACGGAGCGCACAGCAGCCACGGAGCCCGCGCAAACCGAGATACATTCAAGATACATTCTCACCATTAACTTCATAAAAAAAGTGCGGTGCGCCCGGCCCCGCCTCGGCCCGGCGCGTGTCGGTCTTCACTTAAGCCGCGCGGCGTGGCGCAGCGCACAGGCGCACCCTCCATATCCGCACAACGGCGCGACGCGCACCGCAGCCGCTGAACCACCAGGCTCCTCAGTTGCCACACGTACCGCAGCCACAGCACACGGCACCGAGATCCCACCTCGGCCCGGCGCGTGTCGGTCCTCACTTAAGCCGCGCGGCGGGGCACACAGTCAGCGCAAACACGACACGTACCGCCACCGCAGCGCCAAACGCACAGCAGCCGCGGAATCAGCGTCTCAGCAGACGCCATCCCTGCCGTGAAAACGCGGAAACACACTAAACTACAAACAACGCCACATTTCACAAATAATACATGCAACATGTTTACCTTTTTATTGACAGTGCTTCTATTTGACTATTGCATCGCAAGTAGTGATGATGACATCATGTTTTCTTTTTTAAGTTGAATGATTTGTCTGAATACACTGAAAACACTGAACATGTGTTTGTTCCCTTTTCAGGATGAGTTGGAAGCAACCCAAGAGGGGCAGTGGCCCTGGTGGCAGTAGTGAATGAAGATCAGGTTAGTTTACTGGCCTGAGTACAGTCCTCACAGTTTAAGTGAGGACACGCACCGCGGCCGCGGAACCACAAGGCTCCCCAGTTACGAGAGGTACCGCCGCCGCAGCGCACGGCACCGGAACAGCAGCCGCGGAGCGCACGGAGCGCACAGCAGCCACGGAGCCCGCGCAAACCGAGATACATTCAAGATACATTCTCAACATTAACTTCATAAAAAAAGTGCGGTGCGCCCGGCCCCGCCTCGGCCCGGCGCGTGTCGGTCTTCACTTAAGCCGCGCGGCGTGGCGCAGCGCACAGGCGCACCCTCCATATCCGCACAACGGCGCGACGCGCACCGCAGCCGCTGAACCACCAGGCTCCTCAGTTGCCACACGTACCGCAGCCACAGCACACGGCACCGAGATCCCACCTCGGCCCAGCGCGTGTCGGTCCTCACTTAAGCCGCGCGGCGGGGCACACAGTCAGCGCAATCACGACACGTACCGCCGCCGCAGCGCCAAACGCACAGCAGCCGCGGAACCAGCGTCTCAGCAGACGCCATCCCTGCCGTGAAAACGCGGAAACACACTAAACTACAAACAACGCCACATTTCACAAATAATACATGCAACATGTTTACCTTTTTATTGACAGTGCTTCTATTTGACTATTGCATCGCAAGTAGTGATGATGACATCATGTTTTCTTTTTTAAGTTGAATGATTTGTCTGAATACACTGAAAACACTGAACATGTGTTTGTTCCCTTTTCAGGATGAGTTGGAAGCAACCCAAGAGGGGCAGTGGCCCTGGTGGCAGTAGTGAATGAAGATCAGGTTCCTGCAGGAGTTCCCTTTGAAACTCACCATGTGTCTCTGGTCCTCACAATCAGGTTGTAATGGCTCACACACTGATCTACGCTCTCCATTTGAAGTTGTCAGAAGTAGAATGTAATAATTTGATTTAGTAGAAAGAAAAGAGTCAATTCAACTTAAGTATTAACATTTGTATAAAGAAGATCATTTCAGTTCAGATAAATCCGTTTCACATAAGTGTCACATACTTAGTAGTTTTCATTAACTGAATGGAATTAGTACAATGCACTTTACCCAAGTTACTTTAACAACAAATACTTGAGTTACTTGTACTCAAATCAAATACTTTTGTATGCTTAAATTGTTTGAGTTAATAAACTTAATTGGTTTCCTAAATGGTTAAAGTTGAAGTAACTCATTCCCCGCAGACAAGATACATTCTCAACATTAACTTCATAAAACCAGAGACCATTATGGCTACATTGTTGAAATGAAAGAAACACACTCAGTGCAAACATAGCCACAATCTGGAAATATAAAATGAGGTGGCCCCGTGACGCTGCCGACACCGAGGCTCATTTCATCACCGTGGACAGCGCTATGAAATCACGGCACACATTGACAAATGAACTCATGTGCATGCTCAAGCTACAATACAATTTCAAATGCATTCTTTTCTTTTTTTCTTTAGATACAAGGAAGTGCGGTGCGCCCGGCCCCGCCAGGATCCCACCTCAGCCCGGCGCGTGTCGGTCTTCACTTAAGCCGCGCGGCGTGGCGCGGCACACAGGCGCACACTCCATATCCACACTCCGGCTCAACGCGCACCGCAGCCACTGAACCACCAGGCTCCTCAGTCACAGCGCACATGTTTTCAATAATAAGCCCCGCCCCAAACATTTCAAGCTTTCACACCTGATTGGCTGACCATTGTGCCAATATTTAAACTCCTGTGTTGACAGCCGCACCAGAGGGACAGATCACAGATGTAAGTTTGACGTTACTTTGTTTCCTTGTTTCTTCACTGACATCAGTCTTCTTCTCATCTCTTGTCTTTAATGAAACGATCACAGTCACCTGTTTGTGTCTCACTCTCTGTTTGCAGCATCAACGCAAACCTGCTACAAAACCCGGACTGGTATTCATGGACGGACTGAACTGGATTTGGTTTGCTGGTGTGAGTACAACAGAAACTCATCACAACCAAACAGAAACAAACACACTTAACACTTAATTGTAAGTGTACACTCAAACTTTAACACTTTTTTTTTATCATATGACATTTAAACTAATATTTAAATAAACATTTAGTTTGGAATGAGTATCAAGTAAAACCTGAAGTGGAGCTCCACTGAATATTATTCTTATTATTATTATTATTATTATTATTGTTACTAAGTGATGACGAAAAAAACCCAGGTTAGTATTTTGTAACCTAAGAAAACCAATGTGATGTAAGTAATTATTGAAAAGGCTATTTATTAATTTAAATAATTAATGACACTGAAGTCATTATTTAATGGTGTATTTATTAATATAAATCATCTAAAAAGGCTTGGGTTTCTAGTAACTAACTGGTGCTAACTAACTCAGCAGCCAGGAGTCACACTGTGAGTGGCTAATTGGAAGAATCAGTAGAGGAGAGGAAAGTAGAGGAAACCAGGTGCATGTACAGTGAATTTGGTCAATATTGCTTCTTGCAATAAAGAGTTACAGGGTGCTGTCACATTTCGGCAGGGCCTGCCGAGAAGTGACTGCACCCTGTAACTCTGGATTGTTAGGGCTTACATTCTCTATCTTTTCAGCATTAGCAGTCGAGGAAAACAGGTGCATGTACAATGAATTTGGTCAGTATCCCTCCTTCAAACAACGACTTATAGGGTGTACCCTGTATACAGTATTATATCTACCAGTAGACCTACGCTCACTACCTCTTAACCGATGCGCGTTCCCGTCGGAGGCAGTCATTTTTCGGCAAGGTTCAATGTGTTGTGCCTTCAGATGGTGTTCTGCACACTTTGGTTGCGCTGATTTGAGTTCCTTTTGCTTTCTTAGCATGGCCTTTCTGCTGATCTTTGACCTCAACATGGCATCACTGGATATTTTCTGTTTGTCACACCGTGGTTGTGCAAGCAGTTTGTAAAAATACTACCAGTAACCATGCCACATTAAAAGCTCCTTGAATCACCTTTCTTCCTAATGCTGATAGTCTGTTTGAACTTGATTTGGGCGTCCTGATCATGTCTACCTGCCTAAATGCAATGACTTACTGCCATGTGATTGGCTCCTTCAATCAGTGTGTTCATAAACAGAAAATGTGTACCTAATAAATTGGCAGATGTGTGTTTAAATCCAACCAGGAAGGAATATAGAAAGCAGTTTATAGTAGACATGTAGTTTTTCCTCTGCAGCTATAGGTGGGTGGAGTTTGCACTGCAGCTTCTGTGGCGTTTGTTTTGTTCACCGTTGTTGGAGACCATTATGGCTACATTGTTGAAATTAAAGAAACACACTCAGTGCAAACATAGCCACAATCTGGAAATATAAAATGAGGTCACCCTGTGACGCTGCCGACACCGAGGCTCATTTCAGCACCGTGGACAGCGCTATGAAATCACGGCACACATTGACAAATAAACTCATGAGTACAGTCCTCACAGTTTAAGTGAGGACACGCACCGCGGCCGCGGAACCACCAGGCTCCCCAGTTACGACAGGTACCGCCGCCGCAGCGCACGGCACCGGAACCGCAGCCGCGGAGCGCACGGAGCGCACAGCAGCCACGGAGCCCGCGCAAACCGAGATACATTCAAGATACATTCTCAACATTAACTTCATAAAAAAAGTGCGGTGCGCCCGGCCCCGCCTCGGCCCGGCGCGTGTCGGTCTTCACTTAAGCCGCGCGGCGTGGCGCAGGCGCACCCTCCATATCCGCACAACGGCGCGACGCGCACCGCAGCCGCTGAACCACCAGGCTCCTCAGTTGCCACACGTACCGCAGCCACAGCACACGGCACCGAGATCCCACCTCGGCCCGGCGCGTGTCGGTCCTCACTTAAGCCGCGCGGCGGGGCACACAGTCAGCGCAAACACGACACGTACCGCCGCTGCAGCGCCAAACGCACAGCAGCCGCGGAACCAGCGTCTCAGCAGACGCCATCCCTGCCGTGAAAACGCGGAAACACACTAAACTACAAACAACGCCACATTTCACAAATAATACATGCAACATGTTTACCTTTTTATTGACAGTGCTTCTATTTGACTATTGCATCGCAAGTAGTGATGATGACATCATGTTTTCTTTTTTAAGTTGAATGATTTGTCTGAATACACTGAAAACACTGAACATGTGTTTGTTCCCGAGCCACTCCATATCCACACTCCGGCGCACCGCTGCCGCTGAACCACCAGGCTCCTCAGTTGCGACACGTACCGCAGCCACAGCACACGGCACCGAGATCCCACCTCGGCCCGGCGCGTGTCGGTCCTCACTTAAGCCGCGCGGCGGGGCACACAGTCAGCGCAAACACGACACGTACCGCCACCGCAGCGCCAAACGCACAGCAGCCGCGGAATCAGCGTCTCAGCAGACGCCATCCCTGCCGTGAAAACGCGGAAACACACTAAACTACAAACAACGCCACATTTCACAAATAATACATGCAACATGTTTACCTTTTTATTGACAGTGCTTCTATTTGACTATTGCATCGCAAGTAGTAATGATGACATCATGTTTTCTTTTTTAAGTTGAATGATTTGTCTGAATACACTGAAAACACTGAACATGTGTTTGTTCCCTTTTCAGGATGAGTTGGAAGCAACCCAAGAGGGGCAGTGGCCCTGGTGGCAGTAGTGAATGAAGATCAGGTTAGTTTACTGGCCTGAGTACAGTCCTCACAGTTTAAGTGAGGACACGCACCGCGGCCGCGGAACCACAAGGCTCCCCAGTTACGACAGGTACCGCCGCCGCAGCGCACGGCACCGGAACCGCAGCCGCGGAGCGCACGGAGCGCACAGCAGCCACGGAGCCCGCGCAAACCGAGATACATTCAAGATACATTCTCAACATTAACTTCATAAAAAAAGTGCGGTGCGCCCGGCCCCGCCTCGGCCCGGCGCGTGTCGGTCTTCACTTACGCCGCGCGGCGTGGCGCAGCGCACAGGCGCACCCTCCATATCCGCACAACGGCGCGACGCGCACCGCAGCCGCTGAACCACCAGGCTCCTCAGTTGCCACACGTACCGCAGCCACAGCACACGGCACCGAGATCCCACCTCGGCCCGGCGCGTGTCGGTCCTCACTTAAGCCGCGCGGCGGGGCACACAGTCAGCGCAAACACGACACGTACCGCCGCCGCAGCGCCAAACGCACAGCAGCCGCGGAACCAGCGTCTCAGCAGACGCCATCCCTGCCGTGAAAACGCGGAAACACACTAAACTACAAACAACGCCACATTTCACAAATAATACATGCAACATGTTTACCTTTTTATTGACAGTGCTTCTATTTGACTATTGCATCGCAAGTAGTGATGATGACATCATGTTTTCTTTTTTAAGTTGAATGATTTGTCTGAATACACTGAAAACACTGAACATGTGTTTGTTCCCTTTTCAGGATGAGTTGGAAGCAACCCAAGAGGGGCAGTGGCCCTGGTGGCAGTAGTGAATGAAGATCAGGTTAGTTTACTGGCCTGAGTACAGTCCTCACAGTTTAAGTGAGGACACGCACCGCGGCCGCGGAACCACAAGGCTCCCCAGTTACGACAGGTACCGCCGCCGCAGCGCACGGCACCGGAACCGCAGCCGCGGAGCGCACGGAGCGCACAGCAGCCACGGAGCCCGCGCAAACCGAGATACATTCAAGATACATTCTCAACATTAACTTCATAAAAAAAGTGCGGTGCGCCCGGCCCCGCCTCGGCCCGGCGCGTGTCGGTCTTCACTTAAGCCGCGCGGCGTGGCGCAGCGCACAGGCGCACCCTCCATATCCGCACAACGGCGCGACGCGCACCGCAGCCGCTGAACCACCAGGCTCCTCAGTTGCCACACGTACCGCAGCCACAGCACACGGCACCGAGATCCCACCTCGGCCCGGCGCGTGTCGGTCCTCACTTAAGCCGCGCGGCGGGGCACACAGTCAGCGCAAACACGACACGTACCGCCACCGCAGCGCCAAACGCACAGCAGCCGCGGAATCAGCGTCTCAGCAGACGCCATCCCTGCCGTGAAAACGCGGAAACACACTAAACTACAAACAACGCCACATTTCACAACTAATACATGCAACATGTTTACCTTTTTATTGACAGTGCTTCTATTTGACTATTGCATCGCAAGTAGTGATGATGACATCATGTTTTCTTTTTTAAGTTGAATGATTTGTCTGAATACACTGAAAACACTGAACATGTGTTTGTTCCCTTTTCAGGATGAGTTGGAAGCAACCCAAGAGGGGCAGTGGCCCTGGTGGCAGTAGTGAATGAAGATCAGGTTCCTGCAGGAGTTCCCTTTGAAACTCACCATGTGTCTCTGGTCCTCACAATCAGGTTGTAATGGCTCACACACTGATCTACGCTCTCCATTTGAAGTTGTCAGAAGTAGAATGTAATAATTTGATTTAGTAGAAAGAAAAGAGTCAATTCAACTTAAGTATTAACATTTGTATAAAGAAGATCATTTCAGTTCAGATAAATCCGTTTCACATAAGTGTCACATACTTAGTAGTTTTCATTAACTGAATGGAATTAGTACAATGCACTTTACCCAAGTTACTTTAACAACAAATACTTGAGTTACTTGTACTCAAATCAAATACTTTTGTATGCTTAAATTGTTTGAGTTAATAAACTTAATTGGTTTCCTAAATGGTTAAAGTTGAAGTAACTCATTCCCCGCAGACAAGATACATTCTCAACATTAACTTCATAAAACCAGAGACCATTATGGCTACATTGTTGAAATGAAAGAAACACACTCAGTGCAAACATAGCCACAATCTGGAAATATAAAATGAGGTGGCCCCGTGACCCTGCCGACACCGAGGCTCATTTCATCACCGTGGACAGCGCTATGAAATCACGGCACACATTGACAAATGAACTCATGTGCATGCTCAAGCTACAATACAATTTCAAATGCATTCTTTTCTTTTTTTCTTTAGATACAAGGAAGTGCGGTGCGCCCGGCCCCGCCAGGATCACTTAAGCCGCGCGGCGTGGCGCGGCACACAGGCGCACACTCCATATCCACACTCCGGCTCAACGCGCACCGCAGCCACTGAACCACCAGGCTCCTCAGTCACAGCGCACATGTTTTCAATAATAAGCCCCGCCCCAAACATTTCAAGCTTTCACACCTGATTGGCTGACCATTGTGCCAATATTTAAACTCCTGTGTTGACAGCCGCACCAGAGGGACAGATCACAGATGTAAGTTTGACGTTACTTTGTTTCCTTGTTTCTTCACTGACATCAGTCTTCTTCTCATCTCTTGTCTTTAATGAAACGATCACAGTCACCTGATTGTGTCTCACTCTCTGTTTGCAGCATCAACGCAAACCTGCTACAAAACCCGGACTGGTATTCATGGACGGACTGAATTTGATTTGGTTTGCTGGTGTGAGTACAACAGAAACTCATCACAACCAAACAGAAACAAACACACTTAACACTTAATTGTAAGTGTACACTCAAACTTTAACACTTTTTTTTTATCATATGACATTTAAACTAATATTTGAATAAACATTTAGTTTGGAATGAGTATCAAGTAAAACCTGAAGTGGAGCTCCACTGAATATTATTCTTCTTATTATTATTATTATTATTATTATTATTATTATTATTGTTACTAAGTGATGACGAAAAAAAACCCAGGTCAGTATTTTGTAACCTAAGAAAACCAATGTGATGTAAGTAATTATTGAAAAGGCTATTTATTAATTTAAATAATTAATGACACTTAAGTCGTTATTTAATGGTGTATTTATTAATATAAATCATCTAAAAAGGCTTGGGTTTCTAGTAACTAACTGGTGCTAACTAACTCAGCAGCCAGGAGTCACACTGTGAGTGGCTAATTGGAAGAATCAGTAGAGGAGAGGAAAGTAGAGGAAACCAGGTGCATGTACAGTGAATTTGGTCAATATTGCTTCTTGCAATAAAGAGTTACAGGGTGCTGTCACATTTCGGCAGGGCCTGCCGAGAAGTGACTGCACCCTGTAACTCTGGATTGTTAGGGCTTACATTCTCTATCTTTTCAGCATTAGCAGTCGAGGAAAACAGGTGCATGTACAATGAATTTGGTCAGTATCGCTCCTTCAAACAACGACTTATAGGGTGTACCCTGTATACAGTATTATATCTACCAGTAGACCTACGCTCACTACCTCTTAACCGATGCGCGTTCCCGTCGGAGGCAGTCATTTTTCGGCAAGGTTCAATGTGTTGTGCCTTCAGATGGTGTTCTGCACACTTTGGTTGCGCTGATTTGAGTTCCTTTTGCTTTCTTGGCATGGCCTTTCTGCTGATCTTTGACCTCAACATGGCATCACTGGATATTTTCTGTTTGTCACACCGTGGTTGTGCAAGCAGTTTGTAAAAATACTACCAGTAACCATGCCACATTAAAAGCTCCTTGAATCACCTTTCTTCCTAATGCTGATAGTCTGTTTGAACTTGATTTGGGCATCCTGATCATGTCTACCTGCCTAAATGCAATGACTTACTGCCATGTGATTGGCTCCTTCAATCAGTGTGTTCATAAACAGAAAATGTGTACCTAATAAATTGGCAGATGTGTGTTTAAATCCAACCAGGAAGGAATATAGAAAGCAGTTTATAGTAGACATGTAGTTTTTCCTCGGCAGCTATAGGTGGGTGGAGTTTGCACTGCAGCTTCTGTGGCGTTTGTTTTGTTCACCGTTGTTGGAGACCATTATGGCTACATTGTTGAAATTAAAGAAACACACTCAGTGCAAACATAGCCACAATCTGGAAATATAAAATGAGGTCACCCTGTGACGCTGCCGACACCGAGGCTCATTTCAGCACCGTGGACAGCGCTATGAAATCACGGCACACATTGACAAATAAACTCATGAGTACAGTCCTCACAGTTTAAGTGAGGACACGCACCGCCGCCGCAGCGCCAAACGCACAGCAGCCGCGGAACCAGCGTCTCAGCAGACGCCATCCCTCCCGTGAAAACGCGGAAACACACTAAACTACAAACAACGCCACATTTCACAAATAATACATGCAACATGTTTACCTTTTTATTGACAGTGCTTCTATTTGACTATTGCATCGCAAGTAGTGATGATGACATCATGTTTTCTTTTTTAAGTTGAATGATTTGTCTGAATACACTGAAAACACTGAACATGTGTTTGTTCCCGAGCCACTCCATATCCACACTCCGGCGCACCGCTGCCGCTGAACCACCAGGCTCCTCAGTTGCGACACCTACCGCAGCCACAGCACACGGCACCGAGATCCCACCTCGGCCCGGCGCGTGTCGGTCCTCACTTAAGCCGCGCGGCGGGGCACACAGTCAGCGCAAACACGACACGTACCGCCGCCGCAGCGCCAAACGCACAGCAGCCGCGGAACCAGCGTCTCAGCAGACGCCATCCCTGCCGTGAAAACGCGGAAACACACTAAACTACAAACAACGCCACATTTCACAAATAATACATGCAACATGTTTACCTTTTTATTGACAGTGCTTCTATTTGACTATTGCATCGCAAGTAGTGATGATGACATCATGTTTTCTTTTTTAAGTTGAATGATTTGTCTGAATACACTGAAAACACTGAACATGTGTTTGTTCCCTTTTCAGGATGAGTTGGAAGCAACCCAAGAGGGGCAGTGGCCCTGGTGGCAGTAGTGAATGAAGATCAGGTTAGTTTACTGGCCTGAGTACAGTCCTCACAGTTTAAGTGAGGACACGCACCGCGGCAGCGGAACTACCAGGCTCCCCAGTTATGACAGGTACCGCCGCCGCAGCGCACGGCACCGGAACCGCAGCCGCGGAGCGCACAGCAGCCGCGGAGCCCGCGCAAACCGAGATACATTCAAGATACATTCTCAACATTAACTTCATAAAAAAAGTGCGGTGCGCCCGGCCCCGCCTCGGCCCGGCGCGTGTCGGTCTTCACTTAAGCCGCGCGGCGTGGCGCAGCGCACAGGCGCAGCGCACAGGCGCACCCTCCATATCCGCACAACGGCGCGACGCGCACCGCAGCCGCTGAACCACCAGGCTCCTCAGTTGCGACACGTACCGCAGCCACAGCACACGGCACCGAGATCCCACCTCGGCCCGGCGCGTGTCGGTCCTCACTTAAGCCGCGCGGCGGGGCACACAGTCAGCGCAAACACGACACGTACCGCCGCCGCAGCGCCAAACGCACAGCAGCCGCGGAACCAGCGTCTCAGCAGACGCCATCCCTGCCATGAAAACGCGGAAACACACTAAACTACAAACAACGCCACATTTCACAAATAATACATGCAACATGTTTACCTTTTTATTGACAGTGCTTCTATTTGACTATTGCATCGCAAGTAGTGATGATGACATCATGTTTTCTTTTTTAAGTTGAATGATTTGTCTGAATACACTGAAAACACTGAACATGTGTTTGTTCCCTTTTCAGGATGAGTTGGAAGCAACCCAAGAGGGGCAGTGGCCCTGGTGGCAGTAGTGAATGAAGATCAGGTTCCTGCAGGAGTTCCCTTTGAAACTCACCATGTGTCTCTGGTCCTCACAATCAGGTTGTAATGGCTCACACACTGATCTACGCTCTCCATTTGAAGTTGTCAGAAGTAGAATGTAATAATTTGATTTAGTAGAAAGAAAAGAGTCAATTCAACTTAAGTATTAACATTTGTATAAAGAAGATCATTTCAGTTCAGATAAATCCGTTTCACATAAGTGTCACATACTTAGTAGTTTTCATTAACTGAATGGAATTAGTACAATGCACTTTACCCAAGTTACTTTAACAACAAATACTTGAGTTACTTGTACTCAAATCAAATACTTTTGTATGCTTAAATTGTTTGAGTTAATAAACTTAATTGGTTTCCTAAATGGTTAAAGTTGAAGTAACTCATTCCCCGCAGACAAGATACATTCTCAACATTAACTTCATAAAACCAGAGACCATTATGGCTACATTGTTGAAATAAAAGAAACACACTCAGTGCAAACATAGCCACAATCTGGAAATATAAAATGAGGTGGCCCCGTGACCCTGCCGACACCGAGGCTCATTTCATCACCGTGGACAGCGCTATGAAATCACGGCACACATTGACAAATGAACTCATGTGCATGCTCAAGCTACAATACAATTTCAAATGCATTCTTTTCTTTTTTTCTTTAGATACAAGGAAGTGCGGTGCGCCCGGCCCCGCCAGGATCCCACCTCAGCCCGGCGCGTGTCGGTCTTCACTTAAGCCGCGCGGCGTGGCGCGGCACACAGGCGCACACTCCATATCCACACTCCGGCTCAACGCGCACCGCAGCCACTGAACCACCAGGCTCCTCAGTCACAGCGCACATGTTTTCAATAATAAGCCCCGCCCCAAACATTTCAAGCTTTCACACCTGATTGGCTGACCATTGTGCCAATATTTAAACTCCTGTGTTGACAGCCGCACCAGAGGGACAGATCACAGATGTAAGTTTGACGTTACTTTGTTTCCTTGTTTCTTCACTGACATCAGTCTTCTTCTCATCTCTTGTCTTTAATGAAACGATCACAGTCACCTGTTTGTGTCTCACTCTGTTTGCAGCATCAACGCAAACCTGCTACAAAACCCGGACTGGTATTCATGGACGGACTGAACTGGATTCGGTTTGCTGGTGTGAGTACAACAGAAACTCATCACAACCAAACAGAAACAAACACACTTAACACTTAATTGTAAGTGTACACTCAAACTTTAACACTTTTTTTTAATCATATGACATTTAAACTAATATTTGAATAAACATTTAGTTTGGAATGAGTATCAAGTAAAACCTGAAGTGGAGCTCCACTGAATATTATTCTTATTATTATTATTATTATTATTATTGTTACTAAGTGATGACGAAAAAAACCCAGGTTAGTATTTTGTAACCTAAGAAAACCAATGTGATGTAAGTAATTATTGAAAAGGCTATTTATTAATTTAAATAATTAATGACACTTAAGTCGTTATTTAATGGTGTATTTATTAATATAAATCATCTAAAAAGGCTTGGGTTTCTAGTAACTAACTGGTGCTAACTAACTCAGCAGCCAGGAGTCACACTGTGAGTGGCTAATTGGAAGAATCAGTAGAGGAGAGGAAAGTAGAGGAAACCAGGTGCATGTACAGTGAATTTGGTCAATATTGCTTCTTGCAATAAAGAGTTACAGGGTGCTGTCACATTTCGGCAGGGCCTGCCGAGAAGTGACTGCACCCTGTAACTCTGGATTGTTAGGGCTTACATTCTCTATCTTTTCAGCATTAGCAGTCGAGGAAAACAGGTGCATGTACAATGAATTTGGTCAGTATCGCTCCTTCAAACAACGACTTATAGGGTGTACCCTGTATACAGTATTATATCTACCAGTAGACCTACGCTCACTACCTCTTAACCGATGCGCGTTCCCGTCGGAGGCAGTCATTTTTCGGCAAGGTTCAATGTGTTGTGCCTTCAGATGGTGTTCTGCACACTTTGGTTGCGCTGATTTGAGTTCCTTTTGCTTTCTTAGCATGGCCTTTCTGCTGATCTTTGACCTCAACATGGCATCACTGGATATTTTCTGTTTGTCACACCGTGGTTGTGCAAGCAGTTTGTAAAAATACTACCAGTAACCATGCCACATTAAAAGCTCCTTGAATCACCTTTCTTCCTAATGCTGATAGTCTGTTTGAACTTGATTTGGGCGTCCTGATCATGTCTACCTGCCTAAATGCAATGACTTACTGCCATGTGATTGGCTCCTTCAATCAGTGTGTTCATAAACAGAAAATGTGTACCTAATAAATTGGCAGATGTGTGTTTAAATCCAACCAGGAAGGAATATAGAAAGCAGTTTATAGTAGACATGTAGTTTTTCCTCTGCAGTTATAGGTGGGTGGAGTTTGCACTGCAGCTTCTGTGGCGTTTGTTTTGTTCACCGTTGTTGGAGACCATTATGGCTACATTGTTGAAATTAAAGAAACACACTCAGTGCAAACATAGCCACAATCTGGAAATATAAAATGAGGTCACCCTGTGACGCTGCCGACACCGAGGCTCATTTCAGCACCGTGGACAGCGCTATGAAATCACGGCACACATTGACAAATAAACTCATGAGTACAGTCCTCACAGTTTAAGTGAGGACACGCACCGCGGCCGCGGAACCACCAGGCTCCCCAGTTACGACAGGTACCGCCGCCGCAGCGCACGGCACCGGAACCGCAGCCGCGGAGCGCACGGAGCGCACAGCAGCCACGGAGCCCGCGCAAACCGAGATACATTCAAGATACATTCTCAACATTAACTTCATAAAAAAAGTGCGGTGCGCCCGGCCCCGCCTCGGCCCGGCGCGTGTCGGTCTTCACTTAAGCCGCGCGGCGTGGCGCAGCGCACAGGCGCACCCTCCATATCCGCACAACGGCGCGACGCGCACCGCAGCCGCTGAACCACCAGGCTCCTCAGTTGCCACACGTACCGCAGCCACAGCACACGGCACCGAGATCCCACCTCGGCCCGGCGCGTGTCGGTCCTCACTTAAGCCGCGCGGCGGGGCACACAGTCAGCGCAAACACGACACGTACCGCCGCCGCAGCGCCAAACGCACAGCAGCCGCGGAATCAGCGTCTCAGCAGACGCCATCCCTGCCGTGAAAACGCGGAAACACACTAAACTACAAACAACGCCACATTTCACAAATAATACATGCAACATGTTTACCTTTTTATTGACAGTGCTTCTATTTGACTATTGCATCGCAAGTAGTGATGATGACATCATGTTTTCTTTTTTAAGTTGAATGATTTGTCTGAATACACTGAAAACACTGAACATGTGTTTGTTCCCGAGCCACTCCATATCCACACTCCGGCGCACCGCTGCCGCTGAACCACCAGGCTCCTCAGTTGCGACACGTACCGCAGCCACAGCACACGGCACCGAGATCCCACCTCGGCCCGGCGCGTGTCGGTCCTCACTTAAGCCGCGCGGCGGGGCACACAGTCAGCGCAAACACGACACGTACCGCCGCCGCAGCGCCAAACGCACAGCAGCCGCGGAATCAGCGTCTCAGCAGACGCCATCCCTGCCGTGAAAACGCGGAAACACACTAAACTACAAACAACGCCACATTTCACAAATAATACATGCAACATGTTTACCTTTTTATTGGCAGTGCTTCTATTTGACTATTGCATCGCAAGTAGTGATGATGACATCATGTTTTCTTTTTTAAGTTGAATGATTTGTCTGAATACACTGAAAACACTGAACATGTGTTTGTTCCCTTTTCAGGATGAGTTGGAAGCAACCCAAGAGGGGCAGTGGCCCTGGTGGCAGTAGTGAATGAAGATCAGGTTAGTTTACTGGCCTGAGTACAGTCCTCACAGTTTAAGTGAGGACACGCACCGCGGCCGCGGAACCACAAGGCTCCCCAGTTACGAGAGGTACCGCCGCCACAGCGCACGGCACCGGAACCGCAGCCGCGGAGCGCACGGAGCGCACAGCAGCCACGGAGCCCGCGCAAACCGAGATACATTCAAGATACATTCTCAACATTAACTTCATAAAAAAAGTGCGGTGCGCCCGGCCCCGCCTCGGCCCGGCGCGTGTCGGTCTTCACTTAAGCCGCGCAGCGTGGCGCAGCGCACAGGCGCACCCTCCATATCCGCACAACGGCGCGACGCGCACCGCAGCCGCTGAACCACCAGGCTCCTCAGTTGCCACACGTACCGCAGCCACAGCACACGGCACCGAGATCCCACCTCGGCCCGGCGCGTGTCGGTCCTCACTTAAGCCGCGCGGCGGGGCACACAGTCAGCGCAAACACGACACGTACCGCCACCGCAGCGCCAAACGCACAGCAGCCGCGGAATCAGCGTCTCAGCAGACGCCATCCCTGCCGTGAAAACGCGGAAACACACTAAACTACAAACAACGCCACATTTCACAAATAATACATGCAACATGTTTACCTTTTTATTGACAGTGCTTCTATTTGACTATTGCATCGCAAGTAGTGATGATGACATCATGTTTTCTTTTTTAAGTTGAATGATTTGTCTGAATACACTGAAAACACTGAACATGTGTTTGTTCCCTTTTCAGGATGAGTTGGAAGCAACCCAAGAGGGGCAGTGGCCCTGGTGGCAGTAGTGAATGAAGATCAGGTTAGTTTACTGGCCTGAGTACAGTCCTCACAGTTTAAGTGAGGACACGCACCGCGGCCGCGGAACCACAAGGCTCCCCAGTTACGAGAGGTACCGCCGCCGCAGCGCACGGCACCGGAACCGCAGCCGCGGAGCGCACGGAGCGCACAGCAGCCACGGAGCCCGCGCAAACCGAGATACATTCAAGATACATTCTCAACATTAACTTCATAAAAAAAGTGCGGTGCGCCCGGCCCCGCCTCGGCCCGGCGCGTGTCGGTCTTCACTTAAGCCGCGCGGCGTGGCGCAGCGCACAGGCGCACCCTCCATATCCGCACAACGGCGCGACGCGCACCGCAGCCGCTGAACCACCAGGCTCCTCAGTTGCCACACGTACCGCAGCCACAGCACACGGCACCGAGATCCCACCTCGGCCCGGCGCGTGTCGGTCCTCACTTAAGCCGCGCGGCGGGGCACACAGTCAGCGCAAACACGACACGTACCGCCGCCGCAGCGCCAAACGCACAGCAGCCGCGGAACCAGCGTCTCAGCAGACGCCATCCCTGCCGTGAAAACGCGGAAACACACTAAACTACAAACAACGCCACATTTCACAAATAATACATGCAACATGTTTACCTTTTTATTGACAGTGCTTCTATTTGACTATTGCATCGCAAGTAGTGATGATGACATCATGTTTTCTTTTTTAAGTTGAATGATTTGTCTGAATACACTGAAAACACTGAACATGTGTTTGTTCCCTTTTCAGGATGAGTTGGAAGCAACCCAAGAGGGGCAGTGGCCCTGGTGGCAGTAGTGAATGAAGATCAGGTTAGTTTACTGGCCTGAGTACAGTCCTCACAGTTTAAGTGAGGACACGCACCGCGGCCGCGGAACCACAAGGCTCCCCAGTTACGACAGGTACCGCCGCCGCAGCGCACGGCACCGGAACCGCAGCCGCGGAGCGCACGGAGCGCACAGCAGCCACGGAGCCCGCGCAAACCGAGATACATTCAAGATACATTCTCAACATTAACTTCATAAAAAAAGTGCGGTGCGCCCGGCCCCGCCTCGGCCCGGCGCGTGTCGGTCTTCACTTAAGCCGCGCGCCGTGGCGCAGCGCACAGGCGCACCCTCCATATCCGCACAACGGCGCGACGCGCACCGCAGCCGCTGAACCACCAGGCTCCTCAGTTGCCACACGTACCGCAGCCACAGCACACGGCACCGAGATCCCACCTCGGCCCGGCGCGTGTCGGTCCTCACTTAAGCCGCGCGGCGGGGCACACAGTCAGCGCAAACACGACACGTACCGCCGCCGCAGCGCCAAACGCACAGCAGCCGCGGAACCAGCGTCTCAGCAGACGCCATCCCTGCCGTGAAAACGCGGAAACACACTAAACTACAAACAACGCCACATTTCACAAATAATACATGCAACATGTTTACCTTTTTATTGACAGTGCTTCTATTTGACTATTGCATCGCAAGTAGTGATGATGACATCATGTTTTCTTTTTTAAGTTGAATGATTTGTCTGAATACACTGAAAACACTGAACATGTGTTTGTTCCCGAGCCACTCCATATCCACACTCCGGCGCACCGCTGCCGCTGAACCACCAGGCTCCTCAGTTGCGACACGTACCGCAGCCACAGCACACGGCACCGAGATCCCACCTCGGCCCGGCGCGTGTCGGTCCTCACTTAAGCCGCGCGGCGGGGCACACAGTCAGCGCAAACACGACACGTACCGCCACCGCAGCGCCAAACGCACAGCAGCCGCGGAATCAGCGTCTCAGCAGACGCCATCCCTGCCGTGAAAACGCGGAAACACACTAAACTACAAACAACGCCACATTTCACAAATAATACATGCAACATGTTTACCTTTTTATTGACAGTGCTTCTATTTGACTATTGCATCGCAAGTAGTGATGATGACATCATGTTTTCTTTTTTAAGTTGAATGATTTGTCTGAATACACTGAAAACACTGAACATGTGTTTGTTCCCTTTTCAGGATGAGTTGGAAGCAACCCAAGAGGGGCAGTGGCCCTGGTGGCAGTAGTGAATGAAGATCAGGTTCCTGCAGGAGTTCCCTTTGAAACTCACCATGTGTCTCTGGTCCTCACAATCAGGTTGTAATGGCTCACACACTGATCTACGCTCTCCATTTGAAGTTGTCAGAAGTAGAATGTAATAATTTGATTTAGTAGAAAGAAAAGAGTCAATTCAACTTAAGTATTAACATTTGTATAAAGAAGATCATTTCAGTTCAGATAAATCCGTTTCACATAAGTGTCACATACTTAGTAGTTTTCATTAACTGAATGGAATTAGTACAATGCACTTTACCCAAGTTACTTTAACAACAAATACTTGAGTTACTTGTACTCAAATCAAATACTTTTGTATGCTTAAATTGTTTGAGTTAATAAACTTAATTGGTTTCCTAAATGGTTAAAGTTGAAGTAACTCATTCCCCGCAGACAAGATACATTCTCAACATTAACTTCATAAAACCAGAGACCATTATGGCTACATTGTTGAAATGAAAGAAACACACTCAGTGCAAACATAGCCACAATCTGGAAATATAAAATGAGGTGGCCCCGTGACGCTGCCGACACCGAGGCTCATTTCATCACCGTGGACAGCGCTATGAAATCACAGCACACATTGACAAATGAACTCATGTGCATGCTCAAGCTACAATACAATTTCAAATGCATTCTTTTCTTTTTTTCTTTAGATACAAGGAAGTGCGGTGCGCCCGGCCCCGCCAGGATCCCACCTCAGCCCGGCGCGTGTCGGTCTTCACTTAAGCCGCGCGGCGTGGCGCGGCACACAGGCGCACACTCCATATCCACACTCCGGCTCAACGCGCACCGCAGCCACTGAACCACCAGGCTCCTCAGTCACAGCGCACATGTTTTCAATAATAAGCCCCTCCCCAAACATTTCAAGCTTTCACACCTGATTGGCTGACCATTGTGCCAATATTTAAACTCCTGTGTTGACAGCCGCACCAGAGGGAGAGGAGATGCTGACAGATCACAGACGTAAGTTTGACGTTACTTTGTTTCCTTGTTTTCTCACTGACTCCAGTCTTCTTCTCATCTCTTGTCTTTAATGAAACCATCACAGTCCCATGTTTGTGTCTCACTCTCTGTTTGCAGCACCAATGCAAACCTGCTACAGTACAAACCTGCTACAAACCCCAGACTGGATTCGGTTTACTGGCGTGAGTACAACAGAAAGTCATCACAACCAGACAGAAACAAACCGCAAACACACTTAACACTTGAATCTAAGTGTAGAGTCGAACGTTAACACTTTAATTTTGATCATATGACATTAAACTAATATTTAATTACCTCATTTATTTTTTTTATAATTTTAATAATGTAAATATTAGCATTTTAGCTCAATAGCTTCCAGGCAATGTGACCCAAAGACTCCAAATGAGTGTACAAACATAGTACTAGACTGCCTAGTCAGGACACACCTCTTTATATTCCATTTAAATACTTGATTTACTTTCAATCATTTCTTTAATGCAAATATTTGCATTTTATCTCAATCGCGTCCAGGCCATGTGACCCTAAAGATTCCAAAACAGTGCAGCAACATAGAACTAGACTGCTTAGTCAGGACACACCTCTTTTTATTCCATTTTAGTACCTCCCATAATTTTTTTTAATCCATTTTTAACGGTAATTCGTTGATGGTCCCTAAATGAGACCACGGTTGTTGAGAGCGATGGGTCGGACTTTGTACAAGCCGTGATCGTGCACCTATCTCGGGGTGGAGAAGGAGGAGGGTGCCGTTGGATCTGGAGCGAATGTCTGTTGAATATCCAACCTGGAACTGATTTCAGCGCGGTACGTTGTCGGAGGTGATCAGCTCCGACCTCTGCGGACGCTCGGTGCTCACAGTGCCCAGGGCAGAGCAGCGTTACCTCGGCCTGTCCTGATGAAATGATCCGCTGGCTCAGACGTCTCTCAGATGCTTGGTGTGATCCATAGATTTGTGGTTGACGTGTTACTTTGTTTTTAATGTAAACACTTTGTATATTATTACTAATAATTGATTTTACCTTCGAATTTTAGGTTTATATTAAAGTGGCACGGCCATTGTATATGTATTTGTTAAAATCCCAAGTCTCCTCCTCACCTGCCTCATCACTGGCACACCTACCTGGACCACACCCCTAATCCTATATAACCCGCCCCTTCCGCCCTTTGACCCCCCTATTTTCCCTCCAAACAATCCACGAGAACAAAGGGACACTGGCTGTGAGTTTTATGGACGTTCACTCATTTAATGTTTTCATTTGGTTGATACTACATCTTGTATGAAGACTTACTTATTGCTTGTGTGTCATTATACTAGATTCCTGAGTTTAATCCTTTGCTAAAGAGAGGAAAGTAAGAGTGGATGTATTATTGATGTTAGTCTAAGACAACCTCATTTCTTATTGTATATTTGATACTTTCTAGATTGTAATATTTCCTTTATCATTTTCATATAGACAGAATCATCCACCATTACCCCTCATCACCGACTACCGTTTACTTGGAAATAAAATATTGCAACTTGGAAAGCTGCCTGGATCCTGTGTTTAAATGTGCACCCAACATATGATGTTCAGTCAATCACCACCACTATAGTGTACAGTTCTTTCATATTTGTGTATGTATTTGAATATAAATGTACAATTGTAAGTTCAAATAAATAATACATTAACTGTCAGTTGATGTACTGATATCTATGAGTAGTCTAGTGAAAAACAGACGTAGCACCATCAGTAGCTCTTTGTGTTTTATGTCACAGGTCTCCATCAACATATGCAGCACTCGGGCATGAAGAAACTGTGAATTCAGCTCCTCCTTGCCGAACTAAAAGAGAGACGACCTGCACTCTTTAGTGAAGCTCAAGTGAGTGAAAGAGGATGGTGACACCCACACACTGTCAAAGTCATCGTTGTAGCAATGCCTCATCTGGAAAAGAGTTTTAATATGACAGCGAGGCTCATTTCAGCACCGTGGACAGCGCTATGAAATCACGGCACACATTGACAAATAAAATCATGCGCATGCTCAAGCTACAATACAATTTCAAATGCATTCTTTTCTTTTTTTTAAGATACAAGGAAGTGCGGTGCGGCCCGGCGCGTGTCGGTCTTCACTTAAGCCGCGGCGCACCCTCCATATCCACACTCCGGCGCGACGCGCACTGCAGCCGCTGAACCACCAGGCTCCTCAGTTGCGACACGTACCGCAGCCACAGCGCCCAGCCCTGCCGAGATCCCACCTCGGCCTGGCGCGTGTCGGTCTTCACTTAAGCCGCGCGGCGTGGCGCACAAACCTACAAACCTGCTACAAACCCCAGACTGGATTCGGTTTACTGGCGTGAGTACAGTCCTCACAGTTTAAGTGAGGACACGCACTTGTATTCTCAGTTTGGTATAAGATGTGAGTACAGTGTAACGCCACATTTCACAACTAATACATGCAACATGTTTACCTTTTTATTGACAGTGCTTCTATTTGACTATTGCATCGCAAGTAGTGATGATGACATCATGTTTTCTTTTTTAAGTTGAATGATTTGTCTGAATACACTGAAAACACTGAACATGTGTTTGTTCCCGAGCCACTCCATATCCACACTCCGGCTCAACGCGCACCGCAGCCACTGAACCACCAGGCTCCTCAGTCACAGCGCACATGTTTTCAATAATAAGCCCCGCCCCAAACATTTCAAGCTTTCACACCTGATTGGCTGACCATTGTGCCAATATTTAAACTCCTGTGTTGACAGCCGCACCAGAGGGACAGATCACAGATGTAAGTTTGACGTTACTTTGTTTCCTTGTTTCTTCACTGACATCAGTCTTCTTCTCATCTCTTGTCTTTAATGAAACGATCACAGTCACCTGTTTGTGTCTCACTCTCTGTTTGCAGCATCAACGCAAACCTGCTACAAAACCCGGACTGGTATTCATGGACGGACTGAACTGGATTTGGTTTGCTGGTGTGAGTACAACAGAAACTCATCACAACCAAACAGAAACAAACACACTTAACACTTAATTGTAAGTGTACACTCAAACTTTAACACTTTTTTTTTATCATATGACATTTAAACTAATATTTAAATAAACATTTAGTTTGGAATGAGTATCAAGTAAAACCTGAAGTGGAGCTCCACTGAATATTATTCTTATTATTATTATTATTATTATTATTGTTACTAAGTGATGACGAAAAAAACCCAGGTTAGTATTTTGTAACCTAAGAAAACCAATGTGATGTAAGTAATTATTGAAAAGGCTATTTATTAATTTAAATAATTAATGACACTGAAGTCATTATTTAATGGTGTATTTATTAATATAAATCATCTAAAAAGGCTTGGGTTTCTAGTAACTAACTGGTGCTAACTAACTCAGCAGCCAGGAGTCACACTGTGAGTGGCTAATTGGAAGAATCAGTAGAGGAGAGGAAAGTAGAGGAAACCAGGTGCATGTACAGTGAATTTGGTCAATATTGCTTCTTGCAATAAAGAGTTACAGGGTGCTGTCACATTTCGGCAGGGCCTGCCGAGAAGTGACTGCACCCTGTAACTCTGGATTGTTAGGGCTTACATTCTCTATCTTTTCAGCATTAGCAGTCGAGGAAAACAGGTGCATGTACAATGAATTTGGTCAGTATCCCTCCTTCAAACAACGACTTATAGGGTGTACCCTGTATACAGTATTATATCTACCAGTAGACCTACGCTCACTACCTCTTAACCGATGCGCGTTCCCGTCGGAGGCAGTCATTTTTCGGCAAGGTTCAATGTGTTGTGCCTTCAGATGGTGTTCTGCACACTTTGGTTGCGCTGATTTGAGTTCCTTTTGCTTTCTTAGCATGGCCTTTCTGCTGATCTTTGACCTCAACATGGCATCACTGGATATTTTCTGTTTGTCACACCGTGGTTGTGCAAGCAGTTTGTAAAAATACTACCAGTAACCATGCCACATTAAAAGCTCCTTGAATCACCTTTCTTCCTAATGCTGATAGTCTGTTTGAACTTGATTTGGGCGTCCTGATCATGTCTACCTGCCTAAATGCAATGACTTACTGCCATGTGATTGGCTCCTTCAATCAGTGTGTTCATAAACAGAAAATGTGTACCTAATAAATTGGCAGATGTGTGTTTAAATCCAACCAGGAAGGAATATAGAAAGCAGTTTATAGTAGACATGTAGTTTTTCCTCTGCAGCTATAGGTGGGTGGAGTTTGCACTGCAGCTTCTGTGGCGTTTGTTTTGTTCACCGTTGTTGGAGACCATTATGGCTACATTGTTGAAATTAAAGAAACACACTCAGTGCAAACATAGCCACAATCTGGAAATATAAAATGAGGTCACCCTGTGACGCTGCCGACACCGAGGCTCATTTCAGCACCGTGGACAGCGCTATGAAATCACGGCACACATTGACAAATAAACTCATGAGTACAGTCCTCACAGTTTAAGTGAGGACACGCACCGCGGCCGCGGAACCACCAGGCTCCCCAGTTACGACAGGTACCGCCGCCGCAGCGCACGGCACCGGAACCGCAGCCGCGGAGCGCACGGAGCGCACAGCAGCCACGGAGCCCGCGGAAACCGAGATACATTCAAGATACATTCTCAACATTAACTTCATAAAAAAAGTGCGGTGCGCCCGGCCCCGCCTCGGCCCGGCGCGTGTCGGTCTTCACTTAAGCCGCGCGGCGTGGCGCAGCGCACAGGCGCACCCTCCATATCCGCACAACGGCGCGACGCGCA
Source organism: Solea solea (assembly GCF_958295425.1). Lineage (NCBI taxonomy): Eukaryota > Metazoa > Chordata > Actinopteri > Pleuronectiformes > Soleidae > Solea > Solea solea. Next base: position 115,611 of record NW_026704001.1, on the reverse strand, counting down.
CCGCAGCCGCTGAACCACCAGGCTCCTCAGTTGCCACACGTACCGCAGCCACAGCACACGGCACCGAGATCCCACCTCGGCCCGGCGCGTGTCGGTCCTCACTTAAGCCGCGCGGCGGGGCACACAGTCAGCGCAAACACGACACGTACCGCCGCTGCAGCGCCAAACGCACAGCAGCCGCGGAACCAGCGTCTCAGCAGACGCCATCCCTGCCGTGAAAACGCGGAAACACACTAAACTACAAACAACGCCACATTTCACAAATAATACATGCAACATGTTTACCTTTTTATTGACAGTGCTTCTATTTGACTATTGCATCGCAAGTAGTGATGATGACATCATGTTTTCTTTTTTAAGTTGAATGATTTGTCTGAATACACTGAAAACACTGAACATGTGTTTGTTCCCTTTTCAGGATGAGTTGGAAGCAACCCAAGAGGGGCAGTGGCCCTGGTGGCAGTAGTGAATGAAGATCAGGTTAGTTTACTGGCCTGAGTACAGTCCTCACAGTTTAAGTGAGGACACGCACCGCGGCCGCGGAACCACAAGGCTCCCCAGTTACGAGAGGTACCGCCGCCGCAGCGCACGGCACCGGAACCGCAGCCGCGGAGCGCACGGAGCGCACAGCAGCCACGGAGCCCGCGCAAACCGAGATACATTCAAGATACATTCTCACCATTAACTTCATAAAAAAAGTGCGGTGCGCCCGGCCCCGCCTCGGCCCGGCGCGTGTCGGTCTTCACTTAAGCCGCGCGGCGTGGCGCAGCGCACAGGCGCACCCTCCATATCCGCACAACGGCGCGACGCGCACCGCAGCCGCTGAACCACCAGGCTCCTCAGTTGCCACACGTACCGCAGCCACAGCACACGGCACCGAGATCCCACCTCGGCCCGGCGCGTGTCGGTCCTCACTTAAGCCGCGCGGCGGGGCACACAGTCAGCGCAAACACGACACGTACCGCCACCGCAGCGCCAAACGCACAGCAGCCGCGGAATCAGCGTCTCAGCAGACGCCATCCCTGCCGTGAAAACGCGGAAACACACTAAACTACAAACAACGCCACATTTCACAAATAATACATGCAACATGTTTACCTTTTTATTGACAGTGCTTCTATTTGACTATTGCATCGCAAGTAGTGATGATGACATCATGTTTTCTTTTTTAAGTTGAATGATTTGTCTGAATACACTGAAAACACTGAACATGTGTTTGTTCCCTTTTCAGGATGAGTTGGAAGCAACCCAAGAGGGGCAGTGGCCCTGGTGGCAGTAGTGAATGAAGATCAGGTTAGTTTACTGGCCTGAGTACAGTCCTCACAGTTTAAGTGAGGACACGCACCGCGGCCGCGGAACCACAAGGCTCCCCAGTTACGAGAGGTACCGCCGCCGCAGCGCACGGCACCGGAACAGCAGCCGCGGAGCGCACGGAGCGCACAGCAGCCACGGAGCCCGCGCAAACCGAGATACATTCAAGATACATTCTCAACATTAACTTCATAAAAAAAGTGCGGTGCGCCCGGCCCCGCCTCGGCCCGGCGCGTGTCGGTCTTCACTTAAGCCGCGCGGCGTGGTGCAGCGCACAGGCGCACCCTCCATATCCGCACAACGGCGCGACGCGCACCGCAGCCGCTGAACCACCAGGCTCCTCAGTTGCCACACGTACCGCAGCCACAGCACACGGCACCGAGATCCCACCTCGGCCCAGCGCGTGTCGGTCCTCACTTAAGCCGCGCGGCGGGGCACACAGTCAGCGCAATCACGACACGTACCGCCGCCGCAGCGCCAAACGCACAGCAGCCGCGGAACCAGCGTCTCAGCAGACGCCATCCCTGCCGTGAAAACGCGGAAACACACTAAACTACAAACAACGCCACATTTCACAAATAATACATGCAACATGTTTACCTTTTTATTGACAGTGCTTCTATTTGACTATTGCATCGCAAGTAGTGATGATGACATCATGTTTTCTTTTTTAAGTTGAATGATTTGTCTGAATACACTGAAAACACTGAACATGTGTTTGTTCCCTTTTCAGGATGAGTTGGAAGCAACCCAAGAGGGGCAGTGGCCCTGGTGGCAGTAGTGAATGAAGATCAGGTTCCTGCAGGAGTTCCCTTTGAAACTCACCATGTGTCTCTGGTCCTCACAATCAGGTTGTAATGGCTCACACACTGATCTACGCTCTCCATTTGAAGTTGTCAGAAGTAGAATGTAATAATTTGATTTAGTAGAAAGAAAAGAGTCAATTCAACTTAAGTATTAACATTTGTATAAAGAAGATCATTTCAGTTCAGATAAATCCGTTTCACATAAGTGTCACATACTTAGTAGTTTTCATTAACTGAATGGAATTAGTACAATGCACTTTACCCAAGTTACTTTAACAACAAATACTTGAGTTACTTGTACTCAAATCAAATACTTTTGTATGCTTAAATTGTTTGAGTTAATAAACTTAATTGGTTTCCTAAATGGTTAAAGTTGAAGTAACTCATTCCCCGCAGACAAGATACATTCTCAACATTAACTTCATAAAACCAGAGACCATTATGGCTACATTGTTGAAATGAAAGAAACACACTCAGTGCAAACATAGCCACAATCTGGAAATATAAAATGAGGTGGCCCCGTGACGCTGCCGACACCGAGGCTCATTTCATCACCGTGGACAGCGCTATGAAATCACGGCACACATTGACAAATGAACTCATGTGCATGCTCAAGCTACAATACAATTTCAAATGCATTCTTTTCTTTTTTTCTTTAGATACAAGGAAGTGCGGTGCGCCCGGCCCCGCCAGGATCCCACCTCAGCCCGGCGCGTGTCGGTCTTCACTTAAGCCGCGCGGCGTGGCGCGGCACACAGGCGCACACTCCATATCCACACTCCGGCTCAACGCGCACCGCAGCCACTGAACCACCAGGCTCCTCAGTCACAGCGCACATGTTTTCAATAATAAGCCCCGCCCCAAACATTTCAAGCTTTCACACCTGATTGGCTGACCATTGTGCCAATATTTAAACTCCTGTGTTGACAGCCGCACCAGAGGGACAGATCACAGATGTAAGTTTGACGTTACTTTGTTTCCTTGTTTCTTCACTGACATCAGTCTTCTTCTCATCTCTTGTCTTTAATGAAACGATCACAGTCACCTGTTTGTGTCTCACTCTCTGTTTGCAGCATCAACGCAAACCTGCTACAAAACCCGGACTGGTATTCATGGACGGACTGAACTGGATTTGGTTTGCTGGTGTGAGTACAACAGAAACTCATCACAACCAAACAGAAACAAACACACTTAACACTTAATTGTAAGTGTACACTCAAACTTTAACACTTTTTTTTTATCATATGACATTTAAACTAATATTTAAATAAACATTTAGTTTGGAATGAGTATCAAGTAAAACCTGAAGTGGAGCTCCACTGAATATTATTCTTATTATTATTATTATTATTATTATTGTTACTAAGTGATGACGAAAAAAACCCAGGTTAGTATTTTGTAACCTAAGAAAACCAATGTGATGTAAGTAATTATTGAAAAGGCTATTTATTAATTTAAATAATTAATGACACTGAAGTCATTATTTAATGGTGTATTTATTAATATAAATCATCTAAAAAGGCTTGGGTTTCTAGTAACTAACTGGTGCTAACTAACTCAGCAGCCAGGAGTCACACTGTGAGTGGCTAATTGGAAGAATCAGTAGAGGAGAGGAAAGTAGAGGAAACCAGGTGCATGTACAGTGAATTTGGTCAATATTGCTTCTTGCAATAAAGAGTTACAGGGTGCTGTCACATTTCGGCAGGGCCTGCCGAGAAGTGACTGCACCCTGTAACTCTGGATTGTTAGGGCTTACATTCTCTATCTTTTCAGCATTAGCAGTCGAGGAAAACAGGTGCATGTACAATGAATTTGGTCAGTATCCCTCCTTCAAACAACGACTTATAGGGTGTACCCTGTATACAGTATTATATCTACCAGTAGACCTACGCTCACTACCTCTTAACCGATGCGCGTTCCCGTCGGAGGCAGTCATTTTTCGGCAAGGTTCAATGTGTTGTGCCTTCAGATGGTGTTCTGCACACTTTGGTTGCGCTGATTTGAGTTCCTTTTGCTTTCTTAGCATGGCCTTTCTGCTGATCTTTGACCTCAACATGGCATCACTGGATATTTTCTGTTTGTCACACCGTGGTTGTGCAAGCAGTTTGTAAAAATACTACCAGTAACCATGCCACATTAAAAGCTCCTTGAATCACCTTTCTTCCTAATGCTGATAGTCTGTTTGAACTTGATTTGGGCGTCCTGATCATGTCTACCTGCCTAAATGCAATGACTTACTGCCATGTGATTGGCTCCTTCAATCAGTGTGTTCATAAACAGAAAATGTGTACCTAATAAATTGGCAGATGTGTGTTTAAATCCAACCAGGAAGGAATATAGAAAGCAGTTTATAGTAGACATGTAGTTTTTCCTCTGCAGCTATAGGTGGGTGGAGTTTGCACTGCAGCTTCTGTGGCGTTTGTTTTGTTCACCGTTGTTGGAGACCATTATGGCTACATTGTTGAAATTAAAGAAACACACTCAGTGCAAACATAGCCACAATCTGGAAATATAAAATGAGGTCACCCTGTGACGCTGCCGACACCGAGGCTCATTTCAGCACCGTGGACAGCGCTATGAAATCACGGCACACATTGACAAATAAACTCATGAGTACAGTCCTCACAGTTTAAGTGAGGACACGCACCGCGGCCGCGGAACCACCAGGCTCCCCAGTTACGACAGGTACCGCCGCCGCAGCGCACGGCACCGGAACCGCAGCCGCGGAGCGCACGGAGCGCACAGCAGCCACGGAGCCCGCGGAAACCGAGATACATTCAAGATACATTCTCAACATTAACTTCATAAAAAAACTGCGGTGCGCCCGCCCCGCCTCGGCCCGGCGCGTGTCGGTCTTCACTTAAGCCGCGCGGCGTGGCGCAGCGCACAGGCGCACCCTCCATATCCGCACAACGGCGCGACGCGCACCGCAGCCGCTGAACCACCAGGCTCCTCAGTTGCCACACGTACCGCAGCCACAGCACACGGCACCGAGATCCCACCTCGGCCCGGCGCGTGTCGGTCCTCACTTAAGCCGCGCGGCGGGGCACACAGTCAGCGCAAACACGACACGTACCGCCGCCGCAGCGCCAAACGCACAGCAGCCGCGGAACCAGCGTCTCAGCAGACGCCATCCCTGCCGTGAAAACGCGGAAACACACTAAACTACAAACAACGCCACATTTCACAAATAATACATGCAACATGTTTACCTTTTTATTGACAGTGCTTCTATTTGACTATTGCATCGCAAGTAGTGATGATGACATCATGTTTTCTTTTTTAAGTTGAATGATTTGTCTGAATACACTGAAAACACTGAACATGTGTTTGTTCCCGAGCCACTCCATATCCACACTCCGGCGCACCGCTGCCGCTGAACCACCAGGCTCCTCAGTTGCGACACGTACCGCAGCCACAGCACACGGCACCGAGATCCCACCTCGGCCCGGCGCGTGTCGGTCCTCACTTAAGCCGCGCGGCGGGGCACACAGTCAGCGCAAACACGACACATACCGCCACCGCAGCGCCAAACGCACAGCAGCCGCGGAATCAGCGTCTCAGCAGACGCCATCCCTGCCGTGAAAACGCGGAAACACACTAAACTACAAACAACGCCACATTTCACAAATAATACATGCAACATGTTTACCTTTTTATTGACAGTGCTTCTATTTGACTATTGCATCGCAAGTAGTGATGATGACATCATGTTTTCTTTTTTAAGTTGAATGATTTGTCTGAATACACTGAAAACACTGAACATGTGTTTGTTCCCTTTTCGGGATGAGTTGGAAGCAACCCAAGAGGGGCAGTGGCCCTGGTGGCAGTAGTGAATGAAGATCAGGTTAGTTTACTGGCCTGAGTACAGTCCTCACAGTTTAAGTGAGGACACGCACCGCGGCCGCGGAACCACAAGGCTCCCCAGTTACGAGAGGTACCGCCGCCGCAGCGCACGGCACCGGAACCGCAGCCGCGGAGCGCACGGAGCGCACAGCAGCCACGGAGCCCGCGCAAACCGAGATACATTCAAGATACATTCTCAACATTAACTTCATAAAAAAAGTGCGGTGCGCCCGGCCCCGCCTCGGCCCGGCGCGTGTCGGTCTTCACTTAAGCCGCGCGGCGTGGCGCAGCGCACAGGCGCACCCTCCATATCCGCACAACGGCGCGACGCGCACCGCAGCCGCTGAACCACCAGGCTCCTCAGTTGCCACACGTACCGCAGCCACAGCACACGGCACCGAGATCCCACCTCGGCCCGGCGCGTGTCGGTCCTCACTTAAGCCGCGCGGCGGGGCACACAGTCAGCGCAAACACGACACGTACCGCCACCGCAGCGCCAAACGCACAGCAGCCGCGGAATCAGCGTCTCAGCAGACGCCATCCCTGCCGTGAAAACGCGGAAACACACTAAACTACAAACAACGCCACATTTCACAAATAATACATGCAACATGTTTACCTTTTTATTGACAGTGCTTCTATTTGACTATTGCATCGCAAGTAGTGATGATGACATCATGTTTTCTTTTTTAAGTTGAATGATTTGTCTGAATACACTGAAAACACTGAACATGTGTTTGTTCCCTTTTCAGGATGAGTTGGAAGCAACCCAAGAGGGGCAGTGGCCCTGGTGGCAGTAGTGAATGAAGATCAGGTTAGTTTACTGGCCTGAGTACAGTCCTCACAGTTTAAGTGAGGACACGCACCGCGGCCGCGGAACCACAAGGCTCCCCAGTTACGAGAGGTACCGCCGCAGCGCACGGCACCGGAACCGCAGCCGCGGAGCGCACGGAGCGCACAGCAGCCACGGAGCCCGCGCAAACCGAGATACATTCAAGATACATTCTCAACATTAACTTCATAAAAAAAGTGCGGTGCGCCCGGCCCCGCCTCGGCCCGGCGCGTGTCGGTCTTCACTTAAGCCGCGCGGCGTGGCGCAGCGCACAGGCGCACCCTCCATATCCGCACAACGGCGCGACGCGCACCGCAGCCGCTGAACCACCAGGCTCCTCAGTTGCCACACGTACCGCAGCCACAGCACACGGCACCGAGATCCCACCTCGGCCCAGCGCGTGTCGGTCCTCACTTAAGCCGCGCGGCGGGGCACACAGTCAGCGCAATCACGACACGTACCGCCGCCGCAGCGCCAAACGCACAGCAGCCGCGGAACCAGCGTCTCAGCAGACGCCATCCCTGCCGTGAAAACGCGGAAACACACTAAACTACAAACAACGCCACATTTCACAAATAATACATGCAACATGTTTACCTTTTTATTGACAGTGCTTCTATTTGACTATTGCATCGCAAGTAGTGATGATGACATCATGTTTTCTTTTTTAAGTTGAATGATTTGTCTGAATACACTGAAAACACTGAACATGTGTTTGTTCCCTTTTCAGGATGAGTTGGAAGCAACCCAAGAGGGGCAGTGGCCCTGGTGGCAGTAGTGAATGAAGATCAGGTTCCTGCAGGAGTTCCCTTTGAAACTCACCATGTGTCTCTGGTCCTCACAATCAGGTTGTAATGGCTCACACACTGATCTACGCTCTCCATTTGAAGTTGTCAGAAGTAGAATGTAATAATTTGATTTAGTAGAAAGAAAAGAGTCAATTCAACTTAAGTATTAACATTTGTATAAAGAAGATCATTTCAGTTCAGATAAATCCGTTTCACATAAGTGTCACATACTTAGTAGTTTTCATTAACTGAATGGAATTAGTACAATGCACTTTACCCAAGTTACTTTAACAACAAATACTTGAGTTACTTGTACTCAAATCAAATACTTTTGTATGCTTAAATTGTTTGAGTTAATAAACTTAATTGGTTTCCTAAATGGTTAAAGTTGAAGTAACTCATTCCCCGCAGACAAGATACATTCTCATCATTAACTTCATAAAACCAGAGACCATTATGGCTACATTGTTGAAATGAAAGAAACACACTCAGTGCAAACATAGCCACAATCTGGAAATATAAAATGAGGTGGCCCCGTGACCCTGCCGACACCGAGGCTCATTTCATCACCGTGGACAGCGCTATGAAATCACGGCACACATTGACAAATGAACTCATGTGCATGCTCAAGCTACAATACAATTTCAAATGCATTCTTTTCTTTTTTTCTTTAGATACAAGGAAGTGCGGTGCGCCCGGCCCCGCCAGGATCCCACCTCAGCCCGGCGCGTGTCGGTCTTCACTTAAGCCGCGCGGCGTGGCGCGGCACACAGGCGCACACTCCATATCCACACTCCGGCTCAACGCGCACCGCAGCCACTGAACCACCAGGCTCCTCAGTCACAGCGCACATGTTTTCAATAATAAGCCCCGCCCCAAACATTTCAAGCTTTCACACCTGATTGGCTGACCATTGTGCCAATATTTAAACTCCTGTGTTGACAGCCGCACCAGAGGGACAGATCACAGATGTAAGTTTGACGTTACTTTGTTTCCTTGTTTCTTCACTGACATCAGTCTTCTTCTCATCTCTTGTCTTTAATGAAATGATCACAGTCACCTGTTTGTGTCTCACTCTCTGTTTGCAGCATCAACGCAAACCTGCTACAAAACCCGGACTGGTATTCATGGACGGACTGAACTGGATTTGGTTTGCTGGTGTGAGTACAACAGAAACTCATCACAACCAAACAGAAACAAACACACTTAACACTTAATTGTAAGTGTACACTCAAACTTTAACACTTTTTTTTTATCATATGACATTTAAACTAATATTTAAATAAACATTTAGTTTGGAATGAGTATCAAGTAAAACCTGAAGTGGAGCTCCACTGAATATTATTCTTATTATTATTATTATTATTATTATTGTTACTAAGTGATGACGAAAAAAACCCAGGTTAGTATTTTGTAACCTAAGAAAACCAATGTGATGTAAGTAATTATTGAAAAGGCTATTTATTAATTTAAATAATTAATGACACTGAAGTCATTATTTAATGGTGTATTTATTAATATAAATCATCTAAAAAGGCTTGGGTTTCTAGTAACTAACTGGTGCTAACTAACTCAGCAGCCAGGAGTCACACTGTGAGTGGCTAATTGGAAGAATCAGTAGAGGAGAGGAAAGTAGAGGAAACCAGGTGCATGTACAGTGAATTTGGTCAATATTGCTTCTTGCAATAAAGAGTTACAGGGTGCTGTCACATTTCGGCAGGGCCTGCCGAGAAGTGACTGCACCCTGTAACTCTGGATTGTTAGGGCTTACATTCTCTATCTTTTCAGCATTAGCAGTCGAGGAAAACAGGTGCATGTACAATGAATTTGGTCAGTATCCCTCCTTCAAACAACGACTTATAGGGTGTACCCTGTATACAGTATTATATCTACCAGTAGACCTACGCTCACTACCTCTTAACCGATGCGCGTTCCCGTCGGAGGCAGTCATTTTTCGGCAAGGTTCAATGTGTTGTGCCTTCAGATGGTGTTCTGCACACTTTGGTTGCGCTGATTTGAGTTCCTTTTGCTTTCTTAGCATGGCCTTTCTGCTGATCTTTGACCTCAACATGGCATCACTGGATATTTTCTGTTTGTCACACCGTGGTTGTGCAAGCAGTTTGTAAAAATACTACCAGTAACCATGCCACATTAAAAGCTCCTTGAATCACCTTTCTTCCTAATGCTGATAGTCTGTTTGAACTTGATTTGGGCGTCCTGATCATGTCTACCTGCCTAAATGCAATGACTTACTGCCATGTGATTGGCTCCTTCAATCAGTGTGTTCATAAACAGAAAATGTGTACCTAATAAATTGGCAGATGTGTGTTTAAATCCAACCAGGAAGGAATATAGAAAGCAGTTTATAGTAGACATGTAGTTTTTCCTCTGCAGCTATAGGTGGGTGGAGTTTGCACTGCAGCTTCTGTGGCGTTTGTTTTGTTCACCGTTGTTGGAGACCATTATGGCTACATTGTTGAAATTAAAGAAACACACTCAGTGCAAACATAGCCACAATCTGGAAATATAAAATGAGGTCACCCTGTGACGCTGCCGACACCGAGGCTCATTTCAGCACCGTGGACAGCGCTATGAAATCACGGCACACATTGACAAATAAACTCATGAGTACAGTCCTCACAGTTTAAGTGAGGACACGCACCGCGGCCGCGGAACCACCAGGCTCCCCAGTTACGACAGGTACCGCCGCCGCAGCGCACGGCACCGGAACCGCAGCCGCGGAGCGCACGGAGCGCACAGCAGCCACGGAGCCCGCGCAAACCGAGATACATTCAAGATACATTCTCAACATTAACTTCATAAAAAAAGTGCGGTGCGCCCGGCCCCGCCTCGGCCCGGCGCGTGTCGGTCTTCACTTAAGCCGCGCGGCGTGGCGCAGCGCACAGGCGCACCCTCCATATCCGCACAACGGCGCGACGCGCACCGCAGCCGCTGAACCACCAGGCTCCTCAGTTGCCACACGTACCGCAGCCACAGCACACGGCACCGAGATCCCACCTCGGCCCGGCGCGTGTCGGTCCTCACTTAAGCCGCGCGGCGGGGCACACAGTCAGCGCAAACACGACACGTACCGCCGCTGCAGCGCCAAACGCACAGCAGCCGCGGAACCAGCGTCTCAGCAGACGCCATCCCTGCCGTGAAAACGCGGAAACACACTAAACTACAAACAACGCCACATTTCACAAATAATACATGCAACATGTTTACCTTTTTATTGACAGTGCTTCTATTTGACTATTGCATCGCAAGTAGTGATGATGACATCATGTTTTCTTTTTTAAGTTGAATGATTTGTCTGAATACACTGAAAACACTGAACATGTGTTTGTTCCCTTTTCAGGATGAGTTGGAAGCAACCCAAGAGGGGCAGTGGCCCTGGTGGCAGTAGTGAATGAAGATCAGGTTAGTTTACTGGCCTGAGTACAGTCCTCACAGTTTAAGTGAGGACACGCACCGCGGCCGCGGAACCACAAGGCTCCCCAGTTACGACAGGTACCGCCGCCGCAGCGCACGGCACCGGAACCGCAGCCGCGGAGCGCACGGAGCGCACAGCAGCCACGGAGCCCGCGCAAACCGAGATACATTCAAGATACATTCTCAACATTAACTTCATAAAAAAAGTGCGGTGCGCCCGGCCCCGCCTCGGCCCGGCGCGTGTCGGTCTTCACTTAAGCCGCGCGGCGTGGCGCAGCGCACAGGCGCACCCTCCATATCCGCACAACGGCGCGACGCGCACCGCAGCCGCTGAACCACCAGGCTCCTCAGTTGCCACACGTACCGCAGCCACAGCACACGGCACCGAGATCCCACCTCGGCCCGGCGCGTGTCGGTCCTCACTTAAGCCGCGCGGCGGGGCACACAGTCAGCGCAAACACGACACGTACCGCCACCGCAGCGCCAAACGCACAGCAGCCGCGGAATCAGCGTCTCAGCAGACGCCATCCCTGCCGTGAAAACGCGGAAACACACTAAACTACAAACAACGCCACATTTCACAAATAATACATGCAACATGTTTACCTTTTTATTGACAGTGCTTCTATTTGACTATTGCATCGCAAGTAGTGATGATGACATCATGTTTTCTTTTTTAAGTTGAATGATTTGTCTGAATACACTGAAAACACTGAACATGTGTTTGTTCCCTTTTCAGGATGAGTTGGAAGCAACCCAAGAGGGGCAGTGGCCCTGGTGGCAGTAGTGAATGAAGATCAGGTTCCTGCAGGAGTTCCCTTTGAAACTCACCATGTGTCTCTGGTCCTCACAATCAGGTTGTAATGGCTCACACACTGATCTACGCTCTCCATTTGAAGTTGTCAGAAGTAGAATGTAATAATTTGATTTAGTAGAAAGAAAAGAGTCAATTCAACTTAAGTATTAACATTTGTATAAAGAAGATCATTTCAGTTCAGATAAATCCGTTTCACATAAGTGTCACATACTTAGTAGTTTTCATTAACTGAATGGAATTAGTACAATGCACTTTACCCAAGTTACTTTAACAACAAATACTTGAGTTACTTGTACTCAAATCAAATACTTTTGTATGCTTAAATTGTTTGAGTTAATAAACTTAATTGGTTTCCTAAATGGTTAAAGTTGAAGTAACTCATTCCCCGCAGACAAGATACATTCTCAACATTAACTTCATAAAACCAGAGACCATTATGGCTACATTGTTGAAATGAAAGAAACACACTCAGTGCAAACATAGCCACAATCTGGAAATATAAAATGAGGTGGCCCCGTGACCCTGCCGACACCGAGGCTCATTTCATCACCGTGGACAGCGCTATGAAATCACGGCACACATTGACAAATGAACTCATGTGCATGCTCAAGCTACAATACAATTTCAAATGCATTCTTTTCTTTTTTTCTTTAGATACAAGGAAGTGCGGTGCGCCCGGCCCCGCCAGGATCCCACCTCAGCCCGGCGCGTGTCGGTCTTCACTTAAGCCGCGCGGCGTGGCGCGGCACACAGGCGCACACTCCATATCCACACTCCGGCTCAACGCGCACCGCAGCCACTGAACCACCAGGCTCCTCAGTCACAGCGCACATGTTTTCAATAATAAGCCCCGCCCCAAACATTTCAAGCTTTCACACCTGATTGGCTGACCATTGTGCCAATATTTAAACTCCTGTGTTGACAGCCGCACCAGAGGGAGAGGAGATGCTGACAGATCACAGACGTAAGTTTGACGTTACTTTGTTTCCTTGTTTTCTCACTGACTCCAGTCTTCTTCTCATCTCTTGTCTTTAATGAAACCATCACAGTCCCAAGTTTGTGTCTCACTCTCTGTTTGCAGCACCAATGCAAACCTGCTACAGTACAAACCTGCTACAAACCCCAGACTGGATTCGGTTTACTGGCGTGAGTACAACAGAAAGTCATCACAACCAGACAGAAACAAACCGCAAACACACTTAACACTTGAATCTAAGTGTAGAGTCGAACGTTAACACTTTAATTTTGATCATATGACATTAAACTAATATTTAATTACCTCATTTATTTTTTTTATAATTTTAATAATGTAAATATTAGCATTTTAGCTCAATAGCTTCCAGGCAATGTGACCCAAAGACTCCAAGTGAGTGTACAAACATAGTACTAGACTGCCTAGTCAGGACACACCTCTTTATATTCCATTTAAATACTTGATTTACTTTCAATCATTTCTTTAATGCAAATATTAGCATTTTATCTCAATCGCGTCCAGGCCATGTGACCCTAAAGATTCCAAAACAGTGCAGCAACATAGAACTAGACTGCCTAGTCAGGACACACCTCTTTTTATTCCATTTTAGTACCTCCCATAATTTTTTTTAATCCATTTTTAACGGTAATTCGTTGATGGTCCCTAAATGAGACCACGGTTGTTGAGAGCGATGGGTCGGACTTTGTACAAGCCGTGAATGTGCACCTATCTCGGGGTGGAGAAGGAGGAGGGTGCCGTTGGATCTGGAGCGAATGTCTGTTGAATATCCAACCTGGAACTGATTTCAGCGCGGTACGTTGTCGGAGGTGATCAGCTCCGACCTCTGCGGACGCTCGGTGCTCACAGTGCCCAGGGCAGAGCAGCGTTACCTCGGCCTGTCCTGATGAAATGATCCGCTGGCTCAGACGTCTCTCAGATGCTTGGTGTGATCCATAGATTTGTGGTTGACGTGTTACTTTGTTTTTAATGTAAACACTTTGTATATTATTACTAATAATTGATTTTACCTTCGAATTTTAGGTTTATATTAAAGTGGCACGGCCATTGTATATGTATTTGTTAAAATCCCAAGTCTCCTCCTCACCTGCCTCATCACTGGCCCACCTACCTGGACCACACCCCTAATCCTATATAACCCGCCCCTTCCGCCCTTTGACCCCCCTATTTTCCCTCCAAACAATCCACGAGAACAAAGGGACACTGGCTGTGAGTTTTATGGACGTTCACTCATTTAATGTTTCATTTGGTTGATACTACATCTTGTATGAAGACTTACTTATTGCTTGTGTGTCATTATACTAGATTCCTGAGTTTAATCCTTTGCTAAAGAGAGGAAAGTAAGAGTGGATGTATTATTGATGTTAGTCTAAGACAACCTCATTTCTTATTGTATATTTGATACTTTCTAGATTGTAATATTTCCTTTATCATTTTCATATAGACAGAATCATCCACCATTACCCCTCATCACCGACTACCGTTTACTTGGAAATAAAATATTGCAACTTGGAAAGCTGCCTGGATCCTGTGTTTAAATGTGCACCCAACATATGATGTTCAGTCAATCACCGCCACTATAGTGTACAGTTCTTTCATATTTGTGTATGTATTTGAATATAAATGTACAATTGTAAGTTCAAATAAATAATACATTAACTGTCAGTTGATGTACTGATATCTATGAGTAGTCTAGTGAAAAACAGACGTAGCACCATCAGTAGCTCTTTGTGTTTTATGTCACAGGTCTCCATCAACATATGCAGCACTCGGGCATGAAGAAACTGTGAATTCAGCTCCTCCTTGCCGAACTAAAAGAGAGACGACCTGCACTCTTTAGTGAAGCTCAAGTGAGTGAAAGAGGATGGTGACACCCACACACTGTCAAAGTCATCGTTGTAGCAATGCCTCATCTGGAAAAGAGTTTTAATATGACAGCGAGGCTCATTTCAGCACCGTGGACAGCGCTATGAAATCACGGCACACATTGACAAATAAAATCATGCGCATGCTCAAGCTACAATACAATTTCAAATGCATTCTTTTCTTTTTTTTAAGATACAAGGAAGTGCGGTGCGGCCCGGCGCGTGTCGGTCTTCACTTAAGCCGCGGCGCACCCTCCATATCCACACTCCGGCGCGACGCGCACTGCAGCCGCTGAACCACCAGGCTCCTCAGTTGCGACACGTACCGCAGCCACAGCGCCCAGCCCTGCCGAGATCCCACCTCGGCCTGGCGCGTGGCGGTCTTCACTTAAGCCGCGCGGCGTGGCGCACAAACCTACAAACCTGCTACAAACCCCAGACTGGATTCGGTTTACTGGCGTGAGTACAGTCCTCACAGTTTAGGTGAGGACACGCACTTGTATTCTCAGTTTGGTATAAGATGTGAGTACAGTGTAACGCCACATTTCACAACTAATACATGCAACATGTTTACCTTTTTATTGACAGTGCTTCTATTTGACTATTGCATCGCAAGTAGTGATGATGACATCATGTTTTCTTTTTTAAGTTGAATGATTTGTCTGAATACACTGAAAACACTGAACATGTGTTTGTTCCCTTTTCAGGATGAGTTGGAAGCAACCCAAGAGGGGCAGTGGCCCTGGTGGCAGTAGTGAATGAAGATCAGGTTCCTGCAGGAGTTCCCTTTGAAACTCACCATGTGTCTCTGGTCCTCACAATCAGGTTGTAATGGCTCACACACTGATCTACGCTCTCCATTTGAAGTTGTCAGAAGTAGAATGTAATAATTTGATTTAGTAGAAAGAAAAGAGTCAATTCAACTTAAGTATTAACATTTGTATAAAGAAGATCATTTCAGTTCAGATAAATCCGTTTCACATAAGTGTCACATACTTAGTAGTTTTCATTAACTGAATGGAATTAGTACAATGCACTTTACCCAAGTTACTTTAACAACAAATACTTGAGTTACTTGTACTCAAATCAAATACTTTTGTATGCTTAAATTGTTTGAGTTAATAAACTTAATTGGTTTCCTAAATGGTTAAAGTTGAAGTAACTCATTCCCCGCAGACAAGATACATTCTCAACATTAACTTCATAAAACCAGAGACCATTATGGCTACATTGTTGAAATGAAAGAAACACACTCAGTGCAAACATAGCCACAATCTGGAAATATAAAATGAGGTGGCCCCGTGACCCTGCCGACACCGAGGCTCATTTCATCACCGTGGACAGCGCTATGAAATCACGGCACACATTGACAAATGAACTCATGTGCATGCTCAAGCTACAATACAATTTCAAATGCATTCTTTTCTTTTTTTCTTTAGATACAAGGAAGTGCGGTGCGCCCGGCCCCGCCAGGATCACTTAAGCCGCGCGGCGTGGCGCGGCACACAGGCGCACACTCCATATCCACACTCCGGCTCAACGCGCACCGCAGCCACTGAACCACCAGGCTCCTCAGTCACAGCGCACATGTTTTCAATAATAAGCCCCGCCCCAAACATTTCAAGCTTTCACACCTGATTGGCTGACCATTGTGCCAATATTTAAACTCCTGTGTTGACAGCCGCACCAGAGGGACAGATCACAGATGTAAGTTTGACGTTACTTTGTTTCCTTGTTTCTTCACTGACATCAGTCTTCTTCTCATCTCTTGTCTTTAATGAAACGATCACAGTCACCTGATTGTGTCTCACTCTCTGTTTGCAGCATCAACGCAAACCTGCTACAAAACCCGGACTGGTATTCATGGACGGACTGAATTTGATTTGGTTTGCTGGTGTGAGTACAACAGAAACTCATCACAACCAAACAGAAACAAACACACTTAACACTTAATTGTAAGTGTACACTCAAACTTTAACACTTTTTTTTTATCATATGACATTTAAACTAATATTTGAATAAACATTTAGTTTGGAATGAGTATCAAGTAAAACCTGAAGTGGAGCTCCACTGAATATTATTCTTCTTATTATTATTATTATTATTATTATTATTATTATTATTGTTACTAAGTGATGACGAAAAAAAACCCAGGTCAGTATTTTGTAACCTAAGAAAACCAATGTGATGTAAGTAATTATTGAAAAGGCTATTTATTAATTTAAATAATTAATGACACTTAAGTCGTTATTTAATGGTGTATTTATTAATATAAATCATCTAAAAAGGCTTGGGTTTCTAGTAACTAACTGGTGCTAACTAACTCAGCAGCCAGGAGTCACACTGTGAGTGGCTAATTGGAAGAATCAGTAGAGGAGAGGAAAGTAGAGGAAACCAGGTGCATGTACAGTGAATTTGGTCAATATTGCTTCTTGCAATAAAGAGTTACAGGGTGCTGTCACATTTCGGCAGGGCCTGCCGAGAAGTGACTGCACCCTGTAACTCTGGATTGTTAGGGCTTACATTCTCTATCTTTTCAGCATTAGCAGTCGAGGAAAACAGGTGCATGTACAATGAATTTGGTCAGTATCGCTCCTTCAAACAACGACTTATAGGGTGTACCCTGTATACAGTATTATATCTACCAGTAGACCTACGCTCACTACCTCTTAACCGATGCGCGTTCCCGTCGGAGGCAGTCATTTTTCGGCAAGGTTCAATGTGTTGTGCCTTCAGATGGTGTTCTGCACACTTTGGTTGCGCTGATTTGAGTTCCTTTTGCTTTCTTGGCATGGCCTTTCTGCTGATCTTTGACCTCAACATGGCATCACTGGATATTTTCTGTTTGTCACACCGTGGTTGTGCAAGCAGTTTGTAAAAATACTACCAGTAACCATGCCACATTAAAAGCTCCTTGAATCACCTTTCTTCCTAATGCTGATAGTCTGTTTGAACTTGATTTGGGCATCCTGATCATGTCTACCTGCCTAAATGCAATGACTTACTGCCATGTGATTGGCTCCTTCAATCAGTGTGTTCATAAACAGAAAATGTGTACCTAATAAATTGGCAGATGTGTGTTTAAATCCAACCAGGAAGGAATATAGAAAGCAGTTTATAGTAGACATGTAGTTTTTCCTCGGCAGCTATAGGTGGGTGGAGTTTGCACTGCAGCTTCTGTGGCGTTTGTTTTGTTCACCGTTGTTGGAGACCATTATGGCTACATTGTTGAAATTAAAGAAACACACTCAGTGCAAACATAGCCACAATCTGGAAATATAAAATGAGGTCACCCTGTGACGCTGCCGACACCGAGGCTCATTTCAGCACCGTGGACAGCGCTATGAAATCACGGCACACATTGACAAATAAACTCATGAGTACAGTCCTCACAGTTTAAGTGAGGACACGCACCGCCGCCGCAGCGCCAAACGCACAGCAGCCGCGGAACCAGCGTCTCAGCAGACGCCATCCCTCCCGTGAAAACGCGGAAACACACTAAACTACAAACAACGCCACATTTCACAAATAATACATGCAACATGTTTACCTTTTTATTGACAGTGCTTCTATTTGACTATTGCATCGCAAGTAGTGATGATGACATCATGTTTTCTTTTTTAAGTTGAATGATTTGTCTGAATACACTGAAAACACTGAACATGTGTTTGTTCCCGAGCCACTCCATATCCACACTCCGGCGCACCGCTGCCGCTGAACCACCAGGCTCCTCAGTTGCGACACCTACCGCAGCCACAGCACACGGCACCGAGATCCCACCTCGGCCCGGCGCGTGTCGGTCCTCACTTAAGCCGCGCGGCGGGGCACACAGTCAGCGCAAACACGACACGTACCGCCGCCGCAGCGCCAAACGCACAGCAGCCGCGGAACCAGCGTCTCAGCAGACGCCATCCCTGCCGTGAAAACGCGGAAACACACTAAACTACAAACAACGCCACATTTCACAAATAATACATGCAACATGTTTACCTTTTTATTGACAGTGCTTCTATTTGACTATTGCATCGCAAGTAGTGATGATGACATCATGTTTTCTTTTTTAAGTTGAATGATTTGTCTGAATACACTGAAAACACTGAACATGTGTTTGTTCCCTTTTCAGGATGAGTTGGAAGCAACCCAAGAGGGGCAGTGGCCCTGGTGGCAGTAGTGAATGAAGATCAGGTTAGTTTACTGGCCTGAGTACAGTCCTCACAGTTTAAGTGAGGACACGCACCGCGGCAGCGGAACTACCAGGCTCCCCAGTTATGACAGGTACCGCCGCCGCAGCGCACGGCACCGGAACCGCAGCCGCGGAGCGCACAGCAGCCGCGGAGCCCGCGCAAACCGAGATACATTCAAGATACATTCTCAACATTAACTTCATAAAAAAAGTGCGGTGCGCCCGGCCCCGCCTCGGCCCGGCGCGTGTCGGTCTTCACTTAAGCCGCGCGGCGTGGCGCAGCGCACAGGCGCAGCGCACAGGCGCACCCTCCATATCCGCACAACGGCGCGACGCGCACCGCAGCCGCTGAACCACCAGGCTCCTCAGTTGCGACACGTACCGCAGCCACAGCACACGGCACCGAGATCCCACCTCGGCCCGGCGCGTGTCGGTCCTCACTTAAGCCGCGCGGCGGGGCACACAGTCAGCGCAAACACGACACGTACCGCCGCCGCAGCGCCAAACGCACAGCAGCCGCGGAACCAGCGTCTCAGCAGACGCCATCCCTGCCATGAAAACGCGGAAACACACTAAACTACAAACAACGCCACATTTCACAAATAATACATGCAACATGTTTACCTTTTTATTGACAGTGCTTCTATTTGACTATTGCATCGCAAGTAGTGATGATGACATCATGTTTTCTTTTTTAAGTTGAATGATTTGTCTGAATACACTGAAAACACTGAACATGTGTTTGTTCCCTTTTCAGGATGAGTTGGAAGCAACCCAAGAGGGGCAGTGGCCCTGGTGGCAGTAGTGAATGAAGATCAGGTTAGTTTACTGGCCTGAGTACAGTCCTCACAGTTTAAGTGAGGACACGCACTGCGGCCGCGGAACTACCAGGCTCCCCAGTTACGACAGGTACCGCCGCCGCAGCGCACGGCACCGGAACCGCAGCCGCGGAGCGCACAGCAGCCGCGGAGCCCGCGCAAACCGAGATACATTCAAGATACATTCTCAACATTAACTTCATAAAAAAAGTGCGGTGCGCCCGGCCCCGCCTCGGCCCGGCGCGTGTCGGTCTTCACTTAAGCCGCGCGGCGTGGCGCAGCGCACAGGCGCAGCGCACAGGCGCACCCTCCATATCCGCACAACGGCGCGACGCGCACCGCAGCCGCTGAACCACCAGGCTCCTCAGTTGCGACACGTACCGCAGCCACAGCACACGGCACCGAGATCCCACCTCGGCCCGGCGCGTGTCGGTCCTCACTTAAGCCGCGCGGCGGGGCACACAGTCAGCGCAAACACGACACGTACCGCCGCCGCAGCGCCAAACGCACAGCAGCCGCGGAACCAGCGTCTCAGCAGACGCCATCCCTGCCATGAAAACGCGGAAACACACTAAACTACAAACAACGCCACATTTCACAAATAATACATGCAACATGTTTACCTTTTTATTGACAGTGCTTCTATTTGACTATTGCATCGCAAGTAGTGATGATGACATCATGTTTTCTTTTTTAAGTTGAATGATTTGTCTGAATACACTGAAAACACTGAACATGTGTTTGTTCCCTTTTCAGGATGAGTTGGAAGCAACCCAAGAGGGGCAGTGGCCCTGGTGGCAGTAGTGAATGAAGATCAGGTTCCTGCAGGAGTTCCCTTTGAAACTCACCATGTGTCTCTGGTCCTCACAATCAGGTTGTAATGGCTCACACACTGATCTACGCTCTCCATTTGAAGTTGTCAGAAGTAGAATGTAATAATTTGATTTAGTAGAAAGAAAAGAGTCAATTCAACTTAAGTATTAACATTTGTATAAAGAAGATCATTTCAGTTCAGATAAATCCGTTTCACATAAGTGTCACATACTTAGTAGTTTTCATTAACTGAATGGAATTAGTACAATGCACTTTACCCAAGTTACTTTAACAACAAATACTTGAGTTACTTGTACTCAAATCAAATACTTTTGTATGCTTAAATTGTTTGAGTTAATAAACTTAATTGGTTTCCTAAATGGTTAAAGTTGAAGTAACTCATTCCCCGCAGACAAGATACATTCTCAACATTAACTTCATAAAACCAGAGACCATTATGGCTACATTGTTGAAATGAAAGAAACACACTCAGTGCAAACATAGCCACAATCTGGAAATATAAAATGAGGTGGCCCCGTGACCCTGCCGACACCGAGGCTCATTTCATCACCGTGGACAGCGCTATGAAATCACGGCACACATTGACAAATGAACTCATGTGCATGCTCAAGCTACAATACAATTTCAAATGCATTCTTTTCTTTTTTTCTTTAGATACAAGGAAGTGCGGTGCGCCCGGCCCCGCCAGGATCCCACCTCAGCCCGGCGCGTGTCGGTCTTCACTTAAGCCGCGCGGCGTGGCGCGGCACACAGGCGCACACTCCATATCCACACTCCGGCTCAACGCGCACCGCAGCCACTGAACCACCAGGCTCCTCAGTCACAGCGCACATGTTTTCAATAATAAGCCCCGCCCCAAACATTTCAAGCTTTCACACCTGATTGGCTGACCATTGTGCCAATATTTAAACTCCTGTGTTGACAGCCGCACCAGAGGGAGAGGAGATGCTGACAGATCACAGACGTAAGTTTGACGTTACTTTGTTTCCTTGTTTTCTCACTGACTCCAGTCTTCTTCTCATCTCTTGTCTTTAATGAAACCATCACAGTCCCAAGTTTGTGTCTCACTCTCTGTTTGCAGCACCAATGCAAACCTGCTACAGTACAAACCTGCTACAAACCCCAGACTGGATTCGGTTTACTGGCGTGAGTACAACAGAAAGTCATCACAACCAGACAGAAACAAACCGCAAACACACTTAACACTTGAATCTAAGTGTAGAGTCGAACGTTAACACTTTAATTTTGATCATATGACATTAAACTAATATTTAATTACCTCATTTATTTTTTTTATAATTTTAATAATGTAAATATTAGCATTTTAGCTCAATAGCTTCCAGGCAATGTGACCCAAAGACTCCAAGTGAGTGTACAAACATAGTACTAGACTGCCTAGTCAGGACACACCTCTTTATATTCCATTTAAATACTTGATTTACTTTCAATCATTTCTTTAATGCAAATATTAGCATTTTATCTCAATCGCGTCCAGGCCATGTGACCCTAAAGATTCCAAAACAGTGCAGCAACATAGAACTAGACTGCCTAGTCAGGACACACCTCTTTTTATTCCATTTTAGTACCTCCCATAATTTTTTTTAATCCATTTTTAACGGTAATTCGTTGATGGTCCCTAAATGAGACCACGGTTGTTGAGAGCGATGGGTCGGACTTTGTACAAGCCGTGAATGTGCACCTATCTCGGGGTGGAGAAGGAGGAGGGTGCCGTTGGATCTGGAGCGAATGTCTGTTGAATATCCAACCTGGAACTGATTTCAGCGCGGTACGTTGTCGGAGGTGATCAGCTCCGACCTCTGCGGACGCTCGGTGCTCACAGTGCCCAGGGCAGAGCAGCGTTACCTCGGCCTGTCCTGATGAAATGATCCGCTGGCTCAGACGTCTCTCAGATGCTTGGTGTGATCCATAGATTTGTGGTTGACGTGTTACTTTGTTTTTAATGTAAACACTTTGTATATTATTACTAATAATTGATTTTACCTTCGAATTTTAGGTTTATATTAAAGTGGCACGGCCATTGTATATGTATTTGTTAAAATCCCAAGTCTCCTCCTCACCTGCCTCATCACTGGCCCACCTACCTGGACCACACCCCTAATCCTATATAACCCGCCCCTTCCGCCCTTTGACCCCCCTATTTTCCCTCCAAACAATCCACGAGAACAAAGGGACACTGGCTGTGAGTTTTATGGACGTTCACTCATTTAATGTTTCATTTGGTTGATACTACATCTTGTATGAAGACTTACTTATTGCTTGTGTGTCATTATACTAGATTCCTGAGTTTAATCCTTTGCTAAAGAGAGGAAAGTAAGAGTGGATGTATTATTGATGTTAGTCTAAGACAACCTCATTTCTTATTGTATATTTGATACTTTCTAGATTGTAATATTTCCTTTATCATTTTCATATAGACAGAATCATCCACCATTACCCCTCATCACCGACTACCGTTTACTTGGAAATAAAATATTGCAACTTGGAAAGCTGCCTGGATCCTGTGTTTAAATGTGCACCCAACATATGATGTTCAGTCAATCACCGCCACTATAGTGTACAGTTCTTTCATATTTGTGTATGTATTTGAATATAAATGTACAATTGTAAGTTCAAATAAATAATACATTAACTGTCAGTTGATGTACTGATATCTATGAGTAGTCTAGTGAAAAACAGACGTAGCACCATCAGTAGCTCTTTGTGTTTTATGTCACAGGTCTCCATCAACATATGCAGCACTCGGGCATGAAGAAACTGTGAATTCAGCTCCTCCTTGCCGAACTAAAAGAGAGACGACCTGCACTCTTTAGTGAAGCTCAAGTGAGTGAAAGAGGATGGTGACACCCACACACTGTCAAAGTCATCGTTGTAGCAATGCCTCATCTGGAAAAGAGTTTTAATATGACAGCGAGGCTCATTTCAGCACCGTGGACAGCGCTATGAAATCACGGCACACATTGACAAATAAAATCATGCGCATGCTCAAGCTACAATACAATTTCAAATGCATTCTTTTCTTTTTTTTAAGATACAAGGAAGTGCGGTGCGGCCCGGCGCGTGTCGGTCTTCACTTAAGCCGCGGCGCACCCTCCATATCCACACTCCGGCGCGACGCGCACTGCAGCCGCTGAACCACCAGGCTCCTCAGTTGCGACACGTACCGCAGCCACAGCGCCCAGCCCTGCCGAGATCCCACCTCGGCCTGGCGCGTGGCGGTCTTCACTTAAGCCGCGCGGCGTGGCGCACAAACCTACAAACCTGCTACAAACCCCAGACTGGATTCGGTTTACTGGCGTGAGTACAGTCCTCACAGTTTAGGTGAGGACACGCACTTGTATTCTCAGTTTGGTATAAGATGTGAGTACAGTGTAACGCCACATTTCACAACTAATACATGCAACATGTTTACCTTTTTATTGACAGTGCTTCTATTTGACTATTGCATCGCAAGTAGTGATGATGACATCATGTTTTCTTTTTTAAGTTGAATGATTTGTCTGAATACACTGAAAACACTGAACATGTGTTTGTTCCCTTTTCAGGATGAGTTGGAAGCAACCCAAGAGGGGCAGTGGCCCTGGTGGCAGTAGTGAATGAAGATCAGGTTCCTGCAGGAGTTCCCTTTGAAACTCACCATGTGTCTCTGGTCCTCACAATCAGGTTGTAATGGCTCACACACTGATCTACGCTCTCCATTTGAAGTTGTCAGAAGTAGAATGTAATGATTTGATTTAGTAGAAAGAAAAGAGTCAATTCAACTTAAGTATTAACATTTGTATAAAGAAGATCATTTCAGTTCAGATAAATCCGTTTCACATAAGTGTCACATACTTAGTAGTTTTCATTAACTGAATGGAATTAGTACAATGCACTTTACCCAAGTTACTTTAACAACAAATACTTGAGTTACTTGTACTCAAATCAAATACTTTTGTATGCTTAAATTGTTTGAGTTAATAAACTTAATTGGTTTCCTAAATGGTTAAAGTTGAAGTAACTCATTCCCCGCAGACAAGATACATTCTCAACATTAACTTCATAAAACCAGAGACCATTATGGCTACATTGTTGAAATGAAAGAAACACACTCAGTGCAAACATAGCCACAATCTGGAAATATAAAATGAGGTGGCCCCGTGACCCTGCCGACACCGAGGCTCATTTCATCACCGTGGACAGCGCTATGAAATCACGGCACACATTGACAAATGAACTCATGTGCATGCTCAAGCTACAATACAATTTCAAATGCATTCTTTTCTTTTTTTCTTTAGATACAAGGAAGTGCGGTGCGCCCGGCCCCGCCAGGATCACTTAAGCCGCGCGGCGTGGCGCGGCACACAGGCGCACACTCCATATCCACACTCCGGCTCAACGCGCACCGCAGCCACTGAACCACCAGGCTCCTCAGTCACAGCGCACATGTTTTCAATAATAAGCCCCGCCCCAAACATTTCAAGCTTTCACACCTGATTGGCTGACCATTGTGCCAATATTTAAACTCCTGTGTTGACAGCCGCACCAGAGGGACAGATCACAGATGTAAGTTTGACGTTACTTTGTTTCCTTGTTTCTTCACTGACATCAGTCTTCTTCTCATCTCTTGTCTTTAATGAAACGATCACAGTCACCTGATTGTGTCTCACTCTCTGTTTGCAGCATCAACGCAAACCTGCTACAAAACCCGGACTGGTATTCATGGACGGACTGAATTTGATTTGGTTTGCTGGTGTGAGTACAACAGAAACTCATCACAACCAAACAGAAACAAACACACTTAACACTTAATTGTAAGTGTACACTCAAACTTTAACACTTTTTTTTTATCATATGACATTTAAACTAATATTTGAATAAACATTTAGTTTGGAATGAGTATCAAGTAAAACCTGAAGTGGAGCTCCACTGAATATTATTCTTCTTATTATTATTATTATTATTATTATTATTATTATTATTGTTACTAAGTGATGACGAAAAAAAACCCAGGTCAGTATTTTGTAACCTAAGAAAACCAATGTGATGTAAGTAATTATTGAAAAGGCTATTTATTAATTTAAATAATTAATGACACTTAAGTCGTTATTTAATGGTGTATTTATTAATATAAATCATCTAAAAAGGCTTGGGTTTCTAGTAACTAACTGGTGCTAACTAACTCAGCAGCCAGGAGTCACACTGTGAGTGGCTAATTGGAAGAATCAGTAGAGGAGAGGAAAGTAGAGGAAACCAGGTGCATGTACAGTGAATTTGGTCAATATTGCTTCTTGCAATAAAGAGTTACAGGGTGCTGTCACATTTCGGCAGGGCCTGCCGAGAAGTGACTGCACCCTGTAACTCTGGATTGTTAGGGCTTACATTCTCTATCTTTTCAGCATTAGCAGTCGAGGAAAACAGGTGCATGTACAATGAATTTGGTCAGTATCGCTCCTTCAAACAACGACTTATAGGGTGTACCCTGTATACAGTATTATATCTACCAGTAGACCTACGCTCACTACCTCTTAACCGATGCGCGTTCCCGTCGGAGGCAGTCATTTTTCGGCAAGGTTCAATGTGTTGTGCCTTCAGATGGTGTTCTGCACACTTTGGTTGCGCTGATTTGAGTTCCTTTTGCTTTCTTGGCATGGCCTTTCTGCTGATCTTTGACCTCAACATGGCATCACTGGATATTTTCTGTTTGTCACACCGTGGTTGTGCAAGCAGTTTGTAAAAATACTACCAGTAACCATGCCACATTAAAAGCTCCTTGAATCACCTTTCTTCCTAATGCTGATAGTCTGTTTGAACTTGATTTGGGCATCCTGATCATGTCTACCTGCCTAAATGCAATGACTTACTGCCATGTGATTGGCTCCTTCAATCAGTGTGTTCATAAACAGAAAATGTGTACCTAATAAATTGGCAGATGTGTGTTTAAATCCAACCAGGAAGGAATATAGAAAGCAGTTTATAGTAGACATGTAGTTTTTCCTCGGCAGCTATAGGTGGGTGGAGTTTGCACTGCAGCTTCTGTGGCGTTTGTTTTGTTCACCGTTGTTGGAGACCATTATGGCTACATTGTTGAAATTAAAGAAACACACTCAGTGCAAACATAGCCACAATCTGGAAATATAAAATGAGGTCACCCTGTGACGCTGCCGACACCGAGGCTCATTTCAGCACCGTGGACAGCGCTATGAAATCACGGCACACATTGACAAATAAACTCATGAGTACAGTCCTCACAGTTTAAGTGAGGACACGCACCGCCGCCGCAGCGCCAAACGCACAGCAGCCGCGGAACCAGCGTCTCAGCAGACGCCATCCCTCCCGTGAAAACGCGGAAACACACTAAACTACAAACAACGCCACATTTCACAAATAATACATGCAACATGTTTACCTTTTTATTGACAGTGCTTCTATTTGACTATTGCATCGCAAGTAGTGATGATGACATCATGTTTTCTTTTTTAAGTTGAATGATTTGTCTGAATACACTGAAAACACTGAACATGTGTTTGTTCCCGAGCCACTCCATATCCACACTCCGGCGCACCGCTGCCGCTGAACCACCAGGCTCCTCAGTTGCGACACCTACCGCAGCCACAGCACACGGCACCGAGATCCCACCTCGGCCCGGCGCGTGTCGGTCCTCACTTAAGCCGCGCGGCGGGGCACACAGTCAGCGCAAACACGACACGTACCGCCGCCGCAGCGCCAAACGCACAGCAGCCGCGGAACCAGCGTCTCAGCAGACGCCATCCCTGCCGTGAAAACGCGGAAACACACTAAACTACAAACAACGCCACATTTCACAAATAATACATGCAACATGTTTACCTTTTTATTGACAGTGCTTCTATTTGACTATTGCATCGCAAGTAGTGATGATGACATCATGTTTTCTTTTTTAAGTTGAATGATTTGTCTGAATACACTGAAAACACTGAACATGTGTTTGTTCCCTTTTCAGGATGAGTTGGAAGCAACCCAAGAGGGGCAGTGGCCCTGGTGGCAGTAGTGAATGAAGATCAGGTTAGTTTACTGGCCTGAGTACAGTCCTCACAGTTTAAGTGAGGACACGCACCGCGGCAGCGGAACTACCAGGCTCCCCAGTTATGACAGGTACCGCCGCCGCAGCGCACGGCACCGGAACCGCAGCCGCGGAGCGCACAGCAGCCGCGGAGCCCGCGCAAACCGAGATACATTCAAGATACATTCTCAACATTAACTTCATAAAAAAAGTGCGGTGCGCCCGGCCCCGCCTCGGCCCGGCGCGTGTCGGTCTTCACTTAAGCCGCGCGGCGTGGCGCAGCGCACAGGCGCAGCGCACAGGCGCACCCTCCATATCCGCACAACGGCGCGACGCGCACCGCAGCCGCTGAACCACCAGGCTCCTCAGTTGCGACACGTACCGCAGCCACAGCACACGGCACCGAGATCCCACCTCGGCCCGGCGCGTGTCGGTCCTCACTTAAGCCGCGCGGCGGGGCACACAGTCAGCGCAAACACGACACGTACCGCCGCCGCAGCGCCAAACGCACAGCAGCCGCGGAACCAGCGTCTCAGCAGACGCCATCCCTGCCATGAAAACGCGGAAACACACTAAACTACAAACAACGCCACATTTCACAAATAATACATGCAACATGTTTACCTTTTTATTGACAGTGCTTCTATTTGACTATTGCATCGCAAGTAGTGATGATGACATCATGTTTTCTTTTTTAAGTTGAATGATTTGTCTGAATACACTGAAAACACTGAACATGTGTTTGTTCCCTTTTCAGGATGAGTTGGAAGCAACCCAAGAGGGGCAGTGGCCCTGGTGGCAGTAGTGAATGAAGATCAGGTTAGTTTACTGGCCTGAGTACAGTCCTCACAGTTTAAGTGAGGACACGCACTGCGGCCGCGGAACTACCAGGCTCCCCAGTTACGACAGGTACCGCCGCCGCAGCGCACGGCACCGGAACCGCAGCCGCGGAGCGCACAGCAGCCGCGGAGCCCGCGCAAACCGAGATACATTCAAGATACATTCTCAACATTAACTTCATAAAAAAAGTGCGGTGCGCCCGGCCCCGCCTCGGCCCGGCGCGTGTCGGTCTTCACTTAAGCCGCGCGGCGTGGCGCAGCGCACAGGCGCAGCGCACAGGCGCACCCTCCATATCCGCACAACGGCGCGACGCGCACCGCAGCCGCTGAACCACCAGGCTCCTCAGTTGCGACACGTACCGCAGCCACAGCACACGGCACCGAGATCCCACCTCGGCCCGGCGCGTGTCGGTCCTCACTTAAGCCGCGCGGCGGGGCACACAGTCAGCGCAAACACGACACGTACCGCCGCCGCAGCGCCAAACGCACAGCAGCCGCGGAACCAGCGTCTCAGCAGACGCCATCCCTGCCATGAAAACGCGGAAACACACTAAACTACAAACAACGCCACATTTCACAAATAATACATGCAACATGTTTACCTTTTTATTGACAGTGCTTCTATTTGACTATTGCATCGCAAGTAGTGATGATGACATCATGTTTTCTTTTTTAAGTTGAATGATTTGTCTGAATACACTGAAAACACTGAACATGTGTTTGTTCCCTTTTCAGGATGAGTTGGAAGCAACCCAAGAGGGGCAGTGGCCCTGGTGGCAGTAGTGAATGAAGATCAGGTTCCTGCAGGAGTTCCCTTTGAAACTCACCATGTGTCTCTGGTCCTCACAATCAGGTTGTAATGGCTCACACACTGATCTACGCTCTCCATTTGAAGTTGTCAGAAGTAGAATGTAATAATTTGATTTAGTAGAAAGAAAAGAGTCAATTCAACTTAAGTATTAACATTTGTATAAAGAAGATCATTTCAGTTCAGATAAATCCGTTTCACATAACTGTCACATACTTAGTAGTTTTCATTAACTGAATGGAATTAGTACAATGCACTTTACCCAAGTTACTTTAACAACAAATACTTGAGTTACTTGTACTCAAATCAAATACTTTTGTATGCTTAAATTGTTTGAGTTAATAAACTTAATTGGTTTCCTAAATGGTTAAAGTTGAAGTAACTCATTCCCCGCAGACAAGATACATTCTCAACATTAACTTCATAAAACCAGAGACCATTATGGCTACATTGTTGAAATAAAAGAAACACACTCAGTGCAAACATAGCCACAATCTGGAAATATAAAATGAGGTGGCCCCGTGACCCTGCCGACACCGAGGCTCATTTCATCACCGTGGACAGCGCTATGAAATCACGGCACACATTGACAAATGAACTCATGTGCATGCTCAAGCTACAATACAATTTCAAATGCATTCTTTTCTTTTTTTCTTTAGATACAAGGAAGTGCGGTGCGCCCGGCCCCGCCAGGATCCCACCTCAGCCCGGCGCGTGTCGGTCTTCACTTAAGCCGCGCGGCGTGGCGCGGCACACAGGCGCACACTCCATATCCACACTCCGGCTCAACGCGCACCGCAGCCACTGAACCACCAGGCTCCTCAGTCACAGCGCACATGTTTTCAATAATAAGCCCCGCCCCAAACATTTCAAGCTTTCACACCTGATTGGCTGACCATTGTGCCAATATTTAAACTCCTGTGTTGACAGCCGCACCAGAGGGACAGATCACAGATGTAAGTTTGACGTTACTTTGTTTCCTTGTTTCTTCACTGACATCAGTCTTCTTCTCATCTCTTGTCTTTAATGAAACGATCACAGTCACCTGTTTGTGTCTCACTCTGTTTGCAGCATCAACGCAAACCTGCTACAAAACCCGGACTGGTATTCATGGACGGACTGAACTGGATTCGGTTTGCTGGTGTGAGTACAACAGAAACTCATCACAACCAAACAGAAACAAACACACTTAACACTTAATTGTAAGTGTACACTCAAACTTTAACACTTTTTTTTAATCATATGACATTTAAACTAATATTTGAATAAACATTTAGTTTGGAATGAGTATCAAGTAAAACCTGAAGTGGAGCTCCACTGAATATTATTCTTATTATTATTATTATTATTATTATTGTTACTAAGTGATGACGAAAAAAACCCAGGTTAGTATTTTGTAACCTAAGAAAACCAATGTGATGTAAGTAATTATTGAAAAGGCTATTTATTAATTTAAATAATTAATGACACTGAAGTCATTATTTAATGGTGTATTTATTAATATAAATCATCTAAAAAGGCTTGGGTTTCTAGTAACTAACTGGTGCTAACTAACTCAGCAGCCAGGAGTCACACTGTGAGTGGCTAATTGGAAGAATCAGTAGAGGAGAGGAAAGTAGAGGAAACCAGGTGCATGTACAGTGAATTTGGTCAATATTGCTTCTTGCAATAAAGAGTTACAGGGTGCTGTCACATTTCGGCAGGGCCTGCCGAGAAGTGACTGCACCCTGTAACTCTGGATTGTTAGGGCTTACATTCTCTATCTTTTCAGCATTAGCAGTCGAGGAAAACAGGTGCATGTACAATGAATTTGGTCAGTATCGCTCCTTCAAACAACGACTTATAGGGTGTACCCTGTATACAGTATTATATCTACCAGTAGACCTACGCTCACTACCTCTTAACCGATGCGCGTTCCCGTCGGAGGCAGTCATTTTTCGGCAAGGTTCAATGTGTTGTGCCTTCAGATGGTGTTCTGCACACTTTGGTTGCGCTGATTTGAGTTCCTTTTGCTTTCTTAGCATGGCCTTTCTGCTGATCTTTGACCTCAACATGGCATCACTGGATATTTTCTGTTTGTCACACCGTGGTTGTGCAAGCAGTTTGTAAAAATACTACCAGTAACCATGCCACATTAAAAGCTCCTTGAATCACCTTTCTTCCTAATGCTGATAGTCTGTTTGAACTTGATTTGGGCGTCCTGATCATGTCTACCTGCCTAAATGCAATGACTTACTGCCATGTGATTGGCTCCTTCAATCAGTGTGTTCATAAACAGAAAATGTGTACCTAATAAATTGGCAGATGTGTGTTTAAATCCAACCAGGAAGGAATATAGAAAGCAGTTTATAGTAGACATGTAGTTTTTCCTCTGCAGCTATAGGTGGGTGGAGTTTGCACTGCAGCTTCTGTGGCGTTTGTTTTGTTCACCGTTGTTGGAGACCATTATGGCTACATTGTTGAAATTAAAGAAACACACTCAGTGCAAACATAGCCACAATCTGGAAATATAAAATGAGGTCACCCTGTGACGCTGCCGACACCGAGGCTCATTTCAGCACCGTGGACAGCGCTATGAAATCACGGCACACATTGACAAATAAACTCATGAGTACAGTCCTCACAGTTTAAGTGAGGACACGCACCGCGGCCGCGGAACTACCAGGCTCCCCAGTTATGACAGGTACCGCCGCCGCAGCGCACGGCACCGGAACCGCAGCCGCGGAGCGCACGGAGCGCACAGCAGCCACGGAGCCCGCGCAAACCGAGATACATTCAAGATACATTCTCAACATTAACTTCATAAAAAAAGTGCGGTGCGCCCGGCCCCGCCTCGGCCCGGCGCGTGTCGGTCTTCACTTAAGCCGCGCGGCGTGGCGCAGCGCACAGGCGCACCCTCCATATCCGCACAACGGCGCGACGCGCACCGCAGCCGCTGAACCACCAGGCTCCTCAGTTGCCACACGTACCGCAGCCACAGCACACGGCACCGAGATCCCACCTCGGCCCGGCGCGTGTCGGTCCTCACTTAAGCCGCGCGGCGGGGCACACAGTCAGCGCAAACACGACACGTACCGCCGCCGCAGCGCCAAACGCACAGCAGCCGCGGAACCAGCGTCTCAGCAGACGCCATCCCTGCCGTGAAAACGCGGAAACACACTAAACTACAAACAACGCCACATTTCACAAATAATACATGCAACATGTTTACCTTTTTATTGACAGTGCTTCTATTTGACTATTGCATCGCAAGTAGTGATGATGACATCATGTTTTCTTTTTTAAGTTGAATGATTTGTCTGAATACACTGAAAACACTGAACATGTGTTTGTTCCCGAGCCACTCCATATCCACACTCCGGCGCACCGCTGCCGCTGAACCACCAGGCTCCTCAGTTGCGACACGTACCGCAGCCACAGCACACGGCACCGAGATCCCACCTCGGCCCGGCGCGTGTCGGTCCTCACTTAAGCCGCGCGGCGGGGCACACAGTCAGCGCAAACACGACACGTACCGCCACCGCAGCGCCAAACGCACAGCAGCCGCGGAATCAGCGTCTCAGCAGACGCCATCCCTGCCGTGAAAACGCGGAAACACACTAAACTACAAACAACGCCACATTTCACAAATAATACATGCAACATGTTTACCTTTTTATTGACAGTGCTTCTATTTGACTATTGCATCGCAAGTAGTAATGATGACATCATGTTTTCTTTTTTAAGTTGAATGATTTGTCTGAATACACTGAAAACACTGAACATGTGTTTGTTCCCTTTTCAGGATGAGTTGGAAGCAACCCAAGAGGGGCAGTGGCCCTGGTGGCAGTAGTGAATGAAGATCAGGTTAGTTTACTGGCCTCAGTACAGTCCTCACAGTTTAAGTGAGGACACGCACCGCGGCCGCGGAACCACAAGGCTCCCCAGTTACGACAGGTACCGCCGCCGCAGCGCACGGCACCGGAACCGCAGCCGCGGAGCGCACGGAGCGCACAGCAGCCTCGGAGCCCGCGCAAACCCAGATACATTCAAGATACATTCTCAACATTAACTTCATAAAAAAAGTGCGGTGCGCCCGGCCCCGCCTCGGCCCGGCGCGTGTCGGTCTTCACTTAAGCCGCGCGGCGTGGCGCAGCGCACAGGCGCACCCTCCATATCCGCACAACGGCGCGACGCGCACCGCAGCCGCTGAACCACCAGGCTCCTCAGTTGCCACATGTACCGCAGCCACAGCACACGGCACCGAGATCCCACCTCGGCCCGGCGCGTGTCGGTCCTCACTTAAGCCGCGCGGCGGGGCACACAGTCAGCGCAAACACGACACGTACCGCCGCCGCAGCGCCAAACGCACAGCAGCCGCGGAACCAGCGTCTCAGCAGACGCCATCCCTGCCGTGAAAACGCGGAAACACACTAAACTACAAACAACGCCACATTTCACAAATAATACATGCAACATGTTTACCTTTTTATTGACAGTGCTTCTATTTGACTATTGCATCGCAAGTAGTGATGATGACATCATGTTTTCTTTTTTAAGTTGAATGATTTGTCTGAATACACTGAAAACACTGAACATGTGTTTGTTCCCTTTTCAGGATGAGTTGGAAGCAACCCAAGAGGGGCAGTGGCCCTGGTGGCAGTAGTGAATGAAGATCAGGTTAGTTTACTGGCCTGAGTACAGTCCTCACAGTTTAAGTGAGGACACGCACCGCGGCCGCGGAACCACAAGGCTCCCCAGTTACGACAGGTACCGCCGCCGCAGCGCACGGCACCGGAACCGCAGCCGCGGAGCGCACGGAGCGCACAGCAGCCACGGAGCCCGCGCAAACCGAGATACATTCAAGATACATTCTCAACATTAACTTCATAAAAAAAGTGCGGTGCGCCCGGCCCCGCCTCGGCCCGGCGCATGTCGGTCTTCACTTAAGCCGCGCGGCGTGGCGCAGCGCACAGGCGCACCCTCCATATCCGCACAACGGCGCGACGCGCACCGCAGCCGCTGAACCACCAGGCTCCTCAGTTGCCACACGTACCGCAGCCACAGCACACGGCACCGAGATCCCACCTCGGCCCGGCGCGTGTCGGTCCTCACTTAAGCCGCGCGGCGGGGCACACAGTCAGCGCAAACACGACACGTACCGCCACCGCAGCGCCAAACGCACAGCAGCCGCGGAACCAGCGTCTCAGCAGACGCCATCCCTGCCGTGAAAACGCGGAAACACACTAAACTACAAACAACGCCACATTTCACAAATAATACATGCAACATGTTTACCTTTTTATTGACAGTGCTTCTATTTGACTATTGCATCGCAAGTAGTGATGATGACATCATGTTTTCTTTTTTAAGTTGAATGATTTGTCTGAATACACTGAAAACACTGAACATGTGTTTGTTCCCTTTTCAGGATGAGTTGGAAGCAACCCAAGAGGGGCAGTGGCCCTGGTGGCAGTAGTGAATGAAGATCAGGTTAGTTTACTGGCCTGAGTACAGTCCTCACAGTTTAAGTGAGGACACGCACCGCGGCCGCGGAACCACAAGGCTCCCCAGTTACGACAGGTACCGCCGCCGCAGCGCACGGCACCGGAACCGCAGCCGCGGAGCGCACGGAGCGCACAGCAGCCACGGAGCCCGCGCAAACCGAGATACATTCAAGATACATTCTCAACATTAACTTCATAAAAAAAGTGCGGTGCGCCCGGCCCCGCCTCGGCCCGGCGCGTGTCGGTCTTCACTTAAGCCGCGCGGCGTGGCGCAGCGCACAGGCGCACCCTCCATATCCGCACAACGGCGCGACGCGCACCGCAGCCGCTGAACCACCAGGCTCCTCAGTTGCCACACGTACCGCAGCCACAGCACACGGCACCGAGATCCCACCTCGGCCCGGCGCGTGTCGGTCCTCACTTAAGCCGCGCGGCGGGGCACACAGTCAGCGCAAACACGACACGTACCGCCGCCGCAGCGCCAAACGCACAGCAGCCGCGGAACCAGCGTCTCAGCAGACGCCATCCCTGCCGTGAAAACGCGGAAACACACTAAACTACAAACAACGCCACATTTCACAAATAATACATGCAACATGTTTACCTTTTTATTGACAGTGCTTCTATTTGACTATTGCATCGCAAGTAGTGATGATGACATCATGTTTTCTTTTTTAAGTTGAATGATTTGTCTGAATACACTGAAAACACTGAACATGTGTTTGTTCCCGAGCCACTCCATATCCACACTCCGGCGCACCGCTGCCGCTGAACCACCAGGCTCCTCAGTTGCGACACGTACCGCAGCCACAGCACACGGCACCGAGATCCCACCTCGGCCCGGCGCGTGTCGGTCCTCACTTAAGCCGCGCGGCGGGGCACACAGTCAGCGCAAACACGACACGTACCGCCACCGCAGCGCCAAACGCACAGCAGCCGCGGAATCAGCGTCTCAGCAGACGCCATCCCTGCCGTGAAAACGCGGAAACACACTAAACTACAAACAACGCCACATTTCACAAATAATACATGCAACATGTTTACCTTTTTATTGACAGTGCTTCTATTTGACTATTGCATCGCAAGTAGTGATGATGACATCATGTTTTCTTTTTTAAGTTGAATGATTTGTCTGAATACACTGAAAACACTGAACATGTGTTTGTTCCCTTTTCAGGATGAGTTGGAAGCAGCCCCAAGAGGGGCAGTGGCCCTGGTGGCAGTAGTGAATGAAGATCAGGTTCCTGCAGGAGTTCCCTTTGAAACTCACCATGTGTCTCTGGTCCTCACAATCAGGTTGTAATGGCTCACACACTGATCTACGCTCTCCATTTGAAGTTGTCAGAAGTAGAATGTAATAATTTGATTTAGTAGAAAGAAAAGAGTCAATTCAACTTAAGTATTAACATTTGTATAAAGAAGATCATTTCAGTTCAGATAAATCCGTTTCACATAAGTGTCACATACTTAGTAGTTTTCATTAACTGAATGGAATTAGTACAATGCACTTTACCCAAGTTACTTTAACAACAAATACTTGAGTTACTTGTACTCAAATCAAATACTTTTGTATGCTTAAATTGTTTGAGTTAATAAACTTAATTGGTTTCCTAAATGGTTAAAGTTGAAGTAACTCATTCCCCGCAGACAAGATACATTCTCAACATTAACTTCATAAAACCAGAGACCATTATGGCTACATTGTTGAAATGAAAGAAACACACTCAGTGCAAACATAGCCACAATCTGGAAATATAAAATGAGGTGGCCCCGTGACGCTGCCGACACCGAGGCTCATTTCATCACCGTGGACAGCGCTATGAAATCACGGCACACATTGACAAATGAACTCATGTGCATGCTCAAGCTACAATACAATTTCAAATGCATTCTTTTCTTTTTTTCTTTAGATACAAGGAAGTGCGGTGCGCCCGGCCCCGCCAGGATCCCACCTCAGCCCGGCGCGTGTCGGTCTTCACTTAAGCCGCGCGGCGTGGCGCGGCACACAGGCGCACACTCCATATCCACACTCCGGCTCAACGCGCACCGCAGCCACTGAACCACCAGGCTCCTCAGTCACAGCGCACATGTTTTCAATAATAAGCCCCGCCCCAAACATTTCAAGCTTTCACACCTGATTGGCTGACCATTGTGCCAATATTTAAACTCCTGTGTTGACAGCCGCACCAGAGGGAGAGGAGATGCTGACAGATCACAGACGTAAGTTTGACGTTACTTTGTTTCCTTGTTTTCTCACTGACTCCATTCTTCATCTCATCTCTTGTCTTTAATGAAACCATCACAGTCCCATGTTTGTGTCTCACTCTCTGTTTGCAGCACCAATGCAAATCTGCTACAGTACAAACCTGCTACAAACCCCAGACTGGATTCGGTTTACTGGCGTGAGTACAACAGAAAGTCATCACAACCAGACAGAAACAAACCGCAAACACACTTAACACTTGAATCTAAGTGTAGAGTCGAACGTTAACACTTTAATTTTGATCATATGACATTAAACTAATATTTAATTACCTCATTTATTTTTTTTATAATTTTAATAATGTAAATATTAGCATTTTAGCTCAATAGCTTCCAGGCAATGTGACCCAAAGACTCCAAGTGAGTGTACAAACATAGTACTAGACTGCCTAGTCAGGACACACCTCTTTATATTCCATTTAAATACTTGATTTACTTTCAATCATTTCTTTAATGCAAATATTAGCATTTTATCTCAATCGCGTCCAGGCCATGTGACCCTAAAGATTCCAAAACAGTGCAGCAACATAGAACTAGACTGCCTAGTCAGGACACACCTCTTTTTATTCCATTTTAGTACCTCCCATAATTTTTTTTAATCCATTTTTAACGGTAATTCGTTGATGGTCCCTAAATGAGACCACGGTTGTTGAGAGCGATGGGTCGGACTTTGTACAAGCCGTGATCGTGCACCTATCTCGGGGTGGAGAAGGAGGAGGGTGCCGTTGGATCTGGAGCGAATGTCTGTTGAATATCCAACCTGGAACTGATTTCAGCGCGGTACGTTGTCGGAGGTGATCAGCTCCGCCTCTGCGGACACTCGGTGCTCACAGTGCCCAGGGCAGAGCAGCGTTACCTCGGCCTGTCCTGATGAAATGATCCTCTGGCTCAGACGTCTCTCAGATGCTTGCTGTGATCCATAGATTTGTGGTTGACATGTTACTTTGTTTTTAATGTAAACACTTTGTATATTATTACTAATAATTGATTTTACCTTCGAATTTTAGGTTTATATTAAAGTGGCACGGCCATTGTATATGTATTTGTTAAAATCCCAAGTCTCCTCCTCACCTGCCTCATCACTGGCCCACCTACCTGGACCACACCCCTAATCCTATATAACCCGCCCCTTCCGCCCTTTGACCCCCCTATTTTCCCTCCAAACAATCCACGAGAACAAAGGGACACTGGCTGTGAGTTTTATGGACGTTCACTCATTTAATGATTCATTTGGTTGATACTACATCTTGTATGAAGACTTACTTATTGCTTGTGTGTCATTATACTAGATTCCTGAGTTTAATCCTTTGCTAAAGAGAGGAAAGTAAGAGTGGATGTATTATTGATGTTAGTCTAAGACAACCTCATTTCTTATTGTATATTTGATACTTTCTAGATTGTAATATTTCCTTTATCATTTTCATATAGACAGAATCATCCACCATTACCCCTCATCACCGACTACCGTTTACTTGGAAATAAAATATTGCAACTTGGAAAGCTGCCTGGATCCTGTGTTTAAATGTGCACCCAACATATGATGTTCAGTCAATCACCGCCACTATAGTGTACAGTTCTTTCATATTTGTGTATGTATTTGAATATAAATGTACAATTGTAAGTTCAAATAAATAATACATTAACTGTCAGTTGATGTACTGATATCTATGAGTAGTCTAGTGAAAAACAGACGTAGCACCATCAGTAGCTCTTTGTGTTTTATGTCACAGGTCTCCATCAACATATGCAGCACTCGGGCATGAAGAAACTGTGAATTCAGCTCCTCCTTGCCGAACTAAAAGAGAGACGACCTGCACTCTTTAGTGAAGCTCAAGTGAGTGAAAGAGGATGGTGACACCCACACACTGTCAAAGTCATTGTTGTAGCAATGCCTCATCTGGAAAAGAGTTTTAATATGACAGCGAG
Source organism: Solea solea (assembly GCF_958295425.1). Lineage (NCBI taxonomy): Eukaryota > Metazoa > Chordata > Actinopteri > Pleuronectiformes > Soleidae > Solea > Solea solea. The sequence goes on along the minus strand of NW_026704001.1, from coordinate 76,725 downwards.
GCTCATTTCAGCACCGTGGACAGCGCTATGAAATCACGGCACACATTGACAAATAAAATCATGCGCATGCTCAAGCTACAATACAATTTCAAATGCATTCTTTTCTTTTTATTAAGATACAAGGAAGTGCGGTGCGGCCCGGCGCGTGTCGGTCTTCACTTAAGCCGCGGCGCACCCTCCATATCCACACTCCGGCGCGACGCGCACTGCAGCCGCTGAACCACCAGGCTCCTCAGTTGCGACACGTACCGCAGCCACAGCGCCCAGCCCTGCCGAGATCCCACCTCGGCCTGGCGCGTGTCGGTCTTCACTTAAGTCGCGCGGCGTGGCGCACAAACCTACAAACCTGCTACAAACCCCAGACTGGATTCGGTTTACTGGCGTGAGTACAGTCCTCACAGTTTAAGTGAGGACACGCACTTGTATTCTCAGTTTGGTATAAGATGTGAGTACAGTGTAACGCCACATTTCACAACTAATACATGCAACATGTTTACCTTTTTATTGACAGTGCTTCTATTTGACTATTGCATCGCAAGTAGTGATGATGACATCATGTTTTCTTTTTTAAGTTGAATGATTTGTCTGAATACACTGAAAACACTGAACATGTGTTTGTTCCCTTTTCAGGATGAGTTGGAAGCAGCCCCAAGAGGGGCAGTGGCCCTGGTGGCAGTAGTGAATGAAGATCAGGTTCCTGCAGGAGTTCCCTTTGAAACTCACCATGTGTCTCTGGTCCTCACAATCAGGTTGTAATGGCTCACACACTGATCTACGCTCTCCATTTGAAGTTGTCAGAAGTAGAATGTAATAATTTGATTTAGTAGAAAGAAAAGAGTCAATTCAACTTAAGTATTAACATTTGTATAAAGAAGATCATTTCAGTTCAGATAAATCCGTTTCACATAAGTGTCACATACTTAGTAGTTTTCATTAACTGAATGGAATTAGTACAATGCACTTTACCCAAGTTACTTTAACAACAAATACTTGAGTTACTTGTACTCAAATCAAATACTTTTGTATGCTTAAATTGTTTGAGTTAATAAACTTAATTGGTTTCCTAAATGGTTAAAGTTGAAGTAACTCATTCCCCGCAGACAAGACACATTCTCAACATTAACTTCATAAAACCAGAGACCATTATGGCTACATTGTTGAAATGAAAGAAACACACTCAGTGCAAACATAGCCACAATCTGGAAATATAAAATGAGGTGGCCCCGTGACCCTGCCGACACCGAGGCTCATTTCATCACCGTGGACAGCGCTATGAAATCACGGCACACATTGACAAATGAACTCATGTGCATGCTCAAGCTACAATACAATTTCAAATGCATTCTTTTCTCTTTTTTTTTAGATACAAGGAAGTGCGGTGCGCCCGGCCCCGCCAGGATCCCACCTCAGCCCGGCGCGTGTCGGTCTTCACTTAAGCCGCGCGGCGTGGCACACAGGCGCACACTCCATATCCACACTCCGGCTCAACGCGCACCGCAGCCACTGAACCACCAGGCTCCTCAGTCACAGCGCACATGTTTTCAATAATAAGCCCCGCCCCAAACATTTCAAGCTTTCACACCTGATTGACTGACCATTGTGCCAATATTTAAACTCCTGTGTTGACAGCCGCACCAGAGGGAGAGGAGATGCTGACAGATCACAGACGTAAGTTTGACGTTACTTTGTTTCCTTGTTTTCTCACTGACTCCAGTCTTCTTCTCATCTCTTGTCTTTAATGAAACCATCACAGTCCCATGTTTGTGTCTCACTCTCTGTTTGCAGCACCAATGCAAACCTGCTACAGTACAAACCTGCTACAAACCCCAGACTGGATTCGGTTTACTGGCGTGAGTACAACAGAAAGTCATCACAACCAGACAGAAACAAACCGCAAACACACTTAACACTTGAATCTAAGTGTAGAGTCGAACGTTAACACTTTAATTTTGATCATATGACATTAAACTAATATTTAATTACCTCATTTATTTTTTTTATAATTTTAATAATGTAAATATTAGCATTTTAGCTCAATAGCTTCCAGGCAATGTGACCCAACGACTCCAAATGAGTGTACAAACATAGTACTAGACTGCCTAGTCAGGACACACCTCTTTATATTCCATTTAAATACTTGATTTACTTTCAATCATTTCTTTAATGCAAATATTAGCATTTTATCTCAATCGCGTCCAGGCCATGTGACCCTAAAGATTCCAAAACAGTGCAGCAACATAGAACTAGACTGCCTAGTCAGGACACACCTCTTTTTATTCCATTTTAGTACCTCCCATAATTTCTTTTTAATCCATTTTTAACGGTAATTCGTTGATGGTCCCTAAATGAGACCACGGTTGTTGAGAGCGATGGGTCGGACTTTGTACAAGCCGTGATCGTGCACCTATCTCGGGGTGGAGAAGGAGGAGGGTGCCGTTGGATCTGGAGCGAATGTCTGTTGAATATCCAACCTGGAACTGATTTCAGCGCGGTACGTTGTCGGAGGTGATCAGCTCCGACCTCTGCGGACGCTCGGTGCTCACAGTGCCCAGGGCAGAGCAGCGTTACCTCGGCCTGTCCTGATGAAATGATCCGCTGGCTCAGACGTCTCACAGATGCTTGGTGTGATCCATAGATTTGTGGTTGACGTGTTACTTTGTTTTTAATGTAAACACTTTGTATATTATTACTAATAATTGATTTTACCTTCGAATTTTAGGTTTATATTAAAGTGGCACGGCCATTGTATATGTATTTGTTAAAATCCCAAGTCTCCTCCTCACCTGCCTCATCACTGGCACACCTACCTGGACCACACCCCTAATCCTATATAACCCGCCCCTTCCGCCCTTTGACCCCCCTATTTTCCCTCCAAACAATCCACGAGAACAAAGGGACACTGGCTGTGAGTTTTATGGACGTTCACTCATTTAATGATTCATTTGGTTGATACTACATCTTGTATGAAGACTTACTTATTGCTTGTGTGTCATTATACTAGATTCCTGAGTTTAATCCTTTGCTAAAGAGAGGAAAGTAAGAGTGGATGTATTATTGATGTTAGTCTAAGACAACCTCATTTCTTATTGTATATTTGATACTTTCTAGATTGTAATATTTCCTTTATCATTTTCATATAGACAGAATCATCCACCATTACCCCTCATCACCGACTACCGTTTACTTGGAAATAAAATATTGCAACTTGGAAAGCTGCCTGGATCCTGTGTTTAAATGTGCACCCAACATATGATGTTCAGTCAATCACCGCCACTATAGTGTACAGTTCTTTCATATTTGTGTATGTATTTGAATATAAATGTACAATTGTAAGTTCAAATAAATAATACATTAACTGTCAGTTGATGTACTGATATCTATGAGTAGTCTAGTGAAAAACAGACGTAGCACCATCAGTAGCTCTTTGTGTTTTATGTCACAGGTCTCCATCAACATATGCAGCACTCGGGCATGAAGAAACTGTGAATTCAGCTCCTCCTTGCCGAACTAAAAGAGAGACGACCTGCACTCTTTAGTGAAGCTCAAGTGAGTGAAAGAGGGTGGTGACACCCACACACTGTCAAAGTCATCGTTGTAGCAATGCCTCATCTGGAAAAGAGTTTTAATATGACAGCGAGGCTCATTTCAGCACCGTGGACAGCGCTATGAAATCACGGCACACATTGACAAATAAAATCATGCGCATGCTCAAGCTACAATACAATTTCAAATGAATTCTTTTTTTTTTTTAGATACAAGGAAGTGCGGTGCGCCCGGCCCCGCCAGGATCCCACCTCGGCCTGGCGCGTGTCGGTCTTCACTTAAGCCGCGCGGCGTGGCGCACAAACCTACAAACCTGCTACAAACCCCAGACTGGATTCGGTTTACTGGCGTGAGTACAGTCCTCACAGTTTAAGTGAGGACACGCACTTGTATTCTCAGTTTGGTATAAGATGTGAGTACAGTGTAACGCCACATTTCACAACTAATACATGCAACATGTTTACCTTTTTATTGACAGTGCTTCTATTTGACTATTGCAAGTAGTGATGATGACATCATGTTTTCTTTTTTAAGTTGAATGATTTGTCTGAATACACTGAAAACACTGAACATGTGTTTGTTCCCTTTTCAGGATGAGTTGGAAGCAACCCAAGAGGGGCAGTGGCCCTGGTGGCAGTAGTGAATGAAGATCAGGTTCCTGCAGGAGTTCCCTTTGAAACTCACCATGTGTCTCTGGTCCTCACAATCAGGTTGTAATGGCTCACACACTGATCTACGCTCTCCATTTGAAGTTGTCAGAAGTAGAATGTAATAATTTGATTTAGTAGAAAGAAAAGAGTCAATTCAACTTAAGTATTAACATTTGTATAAAGAAGATCATTTCAGTTCAGATAAATCCGTTTCACATAAGTGTCACATACTTAGTAGTTTTCATTAACTGAATGGAATTAGTACAATGCACTTTACCCAAGTTACTTTAACAACAAATACTTGAGTTACTTGTACTCAAATCAAATACTTTTGTATGCTTAAATTGTTTGAGTTAATAAACTTAATTGGTTTCCTAAATGGTTAAAGTTGAAGTAACTCATTCCCCGCAGACAAGATACATTCTCAACATTAACTTCATAAAACCAGAGACCATTATGGCTGCATTGTTGAAATGAAAGAAACACACTCAGTGCAAACATAGCCACAATCTGGAAATATAAAATGAGGTGGCCCCGTGACGCTGCCGACACCGAGGCTCATTTCATCACCGTGGACAGCGCTATGAAATCATGGCACACATTGACAAATGAACTCATGTGCATGCTCAAGCTACAATACAATTGCAAATGCATTCTTTTCTCTTTTTTTTTAGATACAAGGAAGTGCGGTGCGCCCGGCCCCGCCAGGATCCCACCTCAGCCCGGCGCGTGTCGGTCTTCACTTAAGCCGCGCGGCGTGGCGCGGCACACAGGCGCACACTCCATATCCACACTCCGGCTCAACGCACCGCAGCCACTGAACCACCAGGCTCCTCAGTCACAGCGCACATGTTTTCAATAATAAGCCCCGCCCCAAACATTTCAAGCTTTCACACCTGATTGGCTGACCATTGTGCCAATATTTAAACTCCTGTGTTGACAGCCGCACCAGAGGGACAGATCACAGATGTAAGTTTGACGTTACTTTGTTTCCTTGTTTCTTCACTGACATCAGTCTTCTTCTCATCTCTTGTCTTTAATGAAACGATCACAGTCACCTGTTTGTGTCTCACTCTGTTTGCAGCATCAACGCAAACCTGCTACAAAACCCGGACTGGTATTCATGGACGGACTGAACTGGATTCGGTTTGCTGGTGTGAGTACAACAGAAACTCATCACAACCAAACAGAAACAAACACACTTAACACTTAATTGTAAGTGTACACTCAAACTTTAACACTTTTTTTTAATCATATGACATTTAAACTAATATTTGAATAAACATTTAGTTTGGAATGAGTATCAAGTAAAACCTGAAGTGGAGCTCCACTGAATATTATTCTTATTATTATTATTATTATTATTATTCTTGTTGTTACTAAGTGATGACGAAAAAAACCCAGGTCAGTATTTTGTAACCTAAGAAAACCAATGTGATGTAAGTAATTATTGAAAAGGCTATTTATTAATTTAAATAATTAATGACACTTAAGTCATTATTTAATGGTGTATTTATTAATATAAATCATCTAAAAAGGCTTGGGTTTCTAGTAACTAACTGGTGCTAACTAACTCAGCAGCCAGGAGTCACACTGTGAGTGGCTAATTGGAAGAATCAGTAGAGGAGAGGAAAGTAGAGGAAACCAGGTGCATGTACAGTGAATTTGGTCAATATTGCTTCTTGCAATAAAGAGTAACAGGGTGCAGTCACTTCTCGGCAGGGCCTGCCGAGAAGTGACTGCACCCTGTAACTCTGGATTGTTAGGGCTTACATTCTCTATCTTTTCAACATTAGCAGTCGAGGAAAACAGGTGCATGTACAATGAATTTGGTCAGTATCGCTCCTTCAAACAACGACTTATAGGGTTTACCCTGTATACAGTATTATATCTACCAGTAGACCTACGCTCACTACCTCTTAACCGATGCGCGTTCCCGTCGGAGGCAGTCATTTTTCGGCAAGGTTCAATGTGTTGTGCCTTCAGATGGTGTTCTGCACACTTTGGTTGCGCTGATTTGAGTTCCTTTTGCTTTCTTAGCATGGCCTTTCTGCTGATCTTTGACCTCAACATGGCATCACTGGATATTTTCTGTTTGTCACACCGTGGTTGTGCAAGCAGTTTGTAAAAATACTACCAGTAACCATGCCACATTAAAAGCTCCTCGAATCACCTTTCTTCCTAATGCTGATAGTCTGTTTGAACTTGATTTGGGCGTCCTGATCATGTCTACCTGCCTAAATGCAATGACTTACTGCCATGTGATTGGCTCCTTCAATCAGTGTGTTCATAAACAGAAAATGTGTACCTAATAAATAGGCAGATGTGTGTTTAAATCCAACCAGGAAGGAATATAGAAAGCAGTTTTTAGTAGACATGTAGTTTTTCCTCTGCAGCTATAGGTGGGTGGAGTTTGCAATGCAGCTTCTGTGGCGTTTGTTTTGTTCACCGTTGTTGGAGACCATTATGGCTACATTGTTGAAATTAAAGAAACACACTCAGTGCAAACATAGCCACAATCTGGAAATATAAAATGAGGTCACCCTGTGACGCTGCCGACACCGAGGCTCATTTCAGCACCGTGGACAGCGCTATGAAATCACGGCACACATTGACAAATAAACTCATGAGTACAGTCCTCACAGTTTAAGTGAGGACACGCACCGCCGCCGCAGCGCCAAACGCACAGCAGCCGCGGAACCAGCGTCTCAGCAGACGCCATCCCTGCCGTGAAAACGCGGAAACACACTAAACTACAAACAACGCCACATTTCACAAATAATACATGCAACATGTTTACCTTTTTATTGACAGTGCTTCTATTTGACTATTGCATCACAAGTAGTGATGATGATATCATGTTTTCTTTTTTAAGTTGAATGATTTGTCTGAATACACTGAAAACACTGCACATGTGTTTGTTCCCTTTTCAGGATGAGTTGGAAGCAACCCAAGAGGGGCAGTGGCCCTGGTGGCAGTAGTGAATGAAGATCAGGTTCCTGCAGGAGTTCCCTTTGAAACTCACCATGTGTCTCTGGTCCTCACAATCAGGTTGTAATGGCTCACACACTGATCTACGCTCTCCATTTGAAGTTGTCAGAAGTAGAATGTAATAATTTGATTTAGTAGAAAGAAAAGAGTCAATTCAACTTAAGTATTAACATTTGTATAAAGAAGATCATTTCAGTTCAGATAAATCCGTTTCACATAAGTGTCACATACTTAGTAGTTTTCATTAACTGAATGGAATTAGTACAATGCAATTTACCCAAGTTACTTTAACAACAAATACTTGAGTTACTTGTACTCAAATCAAATACTTTTGTATGCTTAAATTGTTTGAGTTAATAAACTTAATTGGTTTCCTAAATGGTTAAAGTTGAAGTAACTCATACCCCGCAGACAAGATACATTCTCAACATTAACTTCATAAAACCAGAGACCATTATGGCTACATTGTTGAAATGAAAGAAACACACTCAGTGCAAACATAGCCACAATCTGGAAATATAAAATGAGGTGGCCCCGTGACCCTGCCGACACCGAGGCTCATTTCATCACCGTGGACAGCGCTATGAAATCACGGCACACATTGACAAATGAACTCATGTGCATGCTCAAGCTACAATACAATTTCAAATGCATTCTTTTCTTTTTTTCTTTAGATACAAGGAAGTGCGGTGCGCCCGGCCCCGCCAGGATCCCACCTCAGCCCGGCGCGTGTCGGTCTTCACTTAAGCTGCGCGGCGTGGCGCGGCACACAGGCGCACACTCCATATCCACACTCCGGCTCAACGCGCACCGCAGCCACTGAACCACCAGGCTCCTCAGTCACAGCGCACATGTTTTCAATAATAAGCCCCGCCCCAAACATTTCAAGCTTTCACACCTGATTGGCTGACCATTGTGCCAATATTTAAACTCCTGTGTTGACAGCCGCACCAGAGGGACAGATCACAGATGTAAGTTTGACGTTACTTTGTTTCCTTGTTTCTTCACTGACATCAGTCTTCTTCTCATCTCTTGTCTTTAATGAAACGATCACAGTCACCTGTTTGTGTCTCACTCTCTGTTTGCAGCATCAACGCAAACCTGCTACAAAACCCGGACTGGTATTCATGGACGGACTGAACTGGATTTGGTTTGCTGGTGTGAGTACAACAGAAACTCATCACAACCAAACAGAAACAAACACACTTAACACTTAATTGTAAGTGTACACTCAAACTTTAACACTTTTTTTTTATCATATGACATTTAAACTAATATTTAAATAAACATTTAGTTTGGAATGAGTATCAAGTAAAACCTGAAGTGGAGCTCCACTGAATATTATTCTTATTATTATTATTATTATTATTATTATTATTGTTGTTACTAAGTGATGACGAAAAAAACCCAGGTCAGTATTTTGTAACCTAAGAAAACCAATGTGATGTAAGTAATTATTGTAAAGGCTATTTATTAATTTAAATAATTAATGACACTGAAGTCATTATTTAATGGTGTATTTATTAATATAAATCATCTAAAAAGGCTTGGGTTTCTAGTAACTAACTGGTGCTAACTAACTCAGCAGCCAGGAGTCACACTGTGAGTGGCTAATTGGAAGAATCAGTAGAGGAGAGGAAAGTAGAGGAAACCAGGTGCATGTACAGTGAATTTGGTCAATATTGCTTCTTGCAATAAAGAGTTACAGGGTGCTGTCACATTTCGGCAGGGCCTGCCGAGAAGTGACTGCACCCTGTAACTCTGGATTGTTAGGGCTTACATTCTCTATCTTTTCAGCATTAGCAGTCGAGGAAAACAGGTGCATGTACAATGAATTTGGTCAGTATCGCTCCTTCAAACAACGACTTATAGGGTGTACCCTGTATACAGTATTATATCTACCAGTAGACCTACGCTCACTACCTCTTAACCGATGCGCGTTCCCGTCGGAGGCAGTCATTTTTCGGCAAGGTTCTATGTGTTGTGCCTTCAGATGGTGTTCTGCACACTTTGGTTGCGCTGATTTGAGTTCCTTTTGCTTTCTTAGCATGGCCTTTCTGCTGATCGTTGACCTCAACATGGCATCACTGTATATTTTCTGTTTGTCACACCGTGGTTGTGCAAGCAGTTTGTAAAAATACTACCAGTAACCATGCCACATTAAAAGCTCCTTGAATCACCTTTCTTCCTAATGCTGATAGTCTGTTTGAACTTGATTTGGGCGTCCTGATCATGTCTACCTGCCTAAATGCAATGACTTACTGCCATGTGATTGGCTCCTTCAATCAGTGTGTTCATAAACAGAAAATGTGTACCTAATAAATTGGCAGATGTGTGTTTAAATCCAACAAGGAAGGAATATAGAAAGCAGTTTATAGTAGACATGTAGTTTTTCCTCTGCAGCTATAGGTGGGTGGAGTTTGCACTGCAGCTTCTGTGGCGTTTGTTTTGTTCACCGTTGTTGGAGACCATTATGGCTACATTGTTGAAATTAAAGAAACACACTCAGTGCAAACATAGCCACAATCTGGAAATATAAAATGAGGTCACCCTGTGACGCTGCCGACACCGAGGCTCATTTCAGCACCGTGGACAGCGCTATGAAATCACGGCACACATTGACAAATAAACTCATGAGTACAGTCCTCACAGTTTAAGTGAGGACACGCACCGCGGCCGCGGAACCACAAGGCTCCCCAGTTACGACAGGTACCGCCGCCGCAGCGCACGGCACCGGAACCGCAGCCGCGGAGCGCACGGAGCGCACAGCAGCCTCGGAGCCCGCGCAAACCCAGATACATTCAAGATACATTCTCAACATTAACTTCATAAAAAAAGTGCGGTGCGCCCGGCCCCGCCTCGGCCCGGCGCGTGTCGGTCTTCACTTAAGCCGCGCGGCGTGGCGCAGCGCACAGGCGCACCCTCCATATCCGCACAACGGCGCGACGCGCACCGCAGCCGCTGAACCACCAGGCTCCTCAGTTGCCACATGTACCGCAGCCACAGCACACGGCACCGAGATCCCACCTCGGCCCGGCGCGTGTCGGTCCTCACTTAAGCCGCGCGGCGGGGCACACAGTCAGCGCAAACACGACACGTACCGCCGCCGCAGCGCCAAACGCACAGCAGCCGCGGAACCAGCGTCTCAGCAGACGCCATCCCTGCCGTGAAAACGCGGAAACACACTAAACTACAAACAACGCCACATTTCACAAATAATACATGCAACATGTTTACCTTTTTATTGACAGTGCTTCTATTTGACTATTGCATCGCAAGTAGTGATGATGACATCATGTTTTCTTTTTTAAGTTGAATGATTTGTCTGAATACACTGAAAACACTGAACATGTGTTTGTTCCCTTTTCAGGATGAGTTGGAAGCAACCCAAGAGGGGCAGTGGCCCTGGTGGCAGTAGTGAATGAAGATCAGGTTAGTTTACTGGCCTGAGTACAGTCCTCACAGTTTAAGTGAGGACACGCACCGCGGCCGCGGAACCACAAGGCTCCCCAGTTACGACAGGTACCGCCGCCGCAGCGCACGGCACCGGAACCGCAGCCGCGGAGCGCACGGAGCGCACAGCAGCCACGGAGCCCGCGCAAACCGAGATACATTCAAGATACATTCTCAACATTAACTTCATAAAAAAAGTGCGGTGCGCCCGGCCCCGCCTCGGCCCGGCGCATGTCGGTCTTCACTTAAGCCGCGCGGCGTGGCGCAGCGCACAGGCGCACCCTCCATATCCGCACAACGGCGCGACGCGCACCGCAGCCGCTGAACCACCAGGCTCCTCAGTTGCCACACGTACCGCAGCCACAGCACACGGCACCGAGATCCCACCTCGGCCCGGCGCGTGTCGGTCCTCACTTAAGCCGCGCGGCGGGGCACACAGTCAGCGCAAACACGACACGTACCGCCACCGCAGCGCCAAACGCACAGCAGCCGCGGAACCAGCGTCTCAGCAGACGCCATCCCTGCCGTGAAAACGCGGAAACACACTAAACTACAAACAACGCCACATTTCACAAATAATACATGCAACATGTTTACCTTTTTATTGACAGTGCTTCTATTTGACTATTGCATCGCAAGTAGTGATGATGACATCATGTTTTCTTTTTTAAGTTGAATGATTTGTCTGAATACACTGAAAACACTGAACATGTGTTTGTTCCCTTTTCAGGATGAGTTGGAAGCAACCCAAGAGGGGCAGTGGCCCTGGTGGCAGTAGTGAATGAAGATCAGGTTAGTTTACTGGCCTGAGTACAGTCCTCACAGTTTAAGTGAGGACACGCACCGCGGCCGCGGAACCACAAGGCTCCCCAGTTACGACAGGTACCGCCGCCGCAGCGCACGGCACCGGAACCGCAGCCGCGGAGCGCACGGAGCGCACAGCAGCCACGGAGCCCGCGCAAACCGAGATACATTCAAGATACATTCTCAACATTAACTTCATAAAAAAAGTGCGGTGCGCCCGGCCCCGCCTCGGCCCGGCGCGTGTCGGTCTTCACTTAAGCCGCGCGGCGTGGCGCAGCGCACAGGCGCACCCTCCATATCCGCACAACGGCGCGACGCGCACCGCAGCCGCTGAACCACCAGGCTCCTCAGTTGCCACACGTACCGCAGCCACAGCACACGGCACCGAGATCCCACCTCGGCCCGGCGCGTGTCGGTCCTCACTTAAGCCGCGCGGCGGGGCACACAGTCAGCGCAAACACGACACGTACCGCCGCCGCAGCGCCAAACGCACAGCAGCCGCGGAACCAGCGTCTCAGCAGACGCCATCCCTGCCGTGAAAACGCGGAAACACACTAAACTACAAACAACGCCACATTTCACAAATAATACATGCAACATGTTTACCTTTTTATTGACAGTGCTTCTATTTGACTATTGCATCGCAAGTAGTGATGATGACATCATGTTTTCTTTTTTAAGTTGAATGATTTGTCTGAATACACTGAAAACACTGAACATGTGTTTGTTCCCGAGCCACTCCATATCCACACTCCGGCGCACCGCTGCCGCTGAACCACCAGGCTCCTCAGTTGCGACACGTACCGCAGCCACAGCACACGGCACCGAGATCCCACCTCGGCCCGGCGCGTGTCGGTCCTCACTTAAGCCGCGCGGCGGGGCACACAGTCAGCGCAAACACGACACGTACCGCCACCGCAGCGCCAAACGCACAGCAGCCGCGGAATCAGCGTCTCAGCAGACGCCATCCCTGCCGTGAAAACGCGGAAACACACTAAACTACAAACAACGCCACATTTCACAAATAATACATGCAACATGTTTACCTTTTTATTGACAGTGCTTCTATTTGACTATTGCATCGCAAGTAGTGATGATGACATCATGTTTTCTTTTTTAAGTTGAATGATTTGTCTGAATACACTGAAAACACTGAACATGTGTTTGTTCCCTTTTCAGGATGAGTTGGAAGCAGCCCCAAGAGGGGCAGTGGCCCTGGTGGCAGTAGTGAATGAAGATCAGGTTCCTGCAGGAGTTCCCTTTGAAACTCACCATGTGTCTCTGGTCCTCACAATCAGGTTGTAATGGCTCACACACTGATCTACGCTCTCCATTTGAAGTTGTCAGAAGTAGAATGTAATAATTTGATTTAGTAGAAAGAAAAGAGTCAATTCAACTTAAGTATTAACATTTGTATAAAGAAGATCATTTCAGTTCAGATAAATCCGTTTCACATAAGTGTCACATACTTAGTAGTTTTCATTAACTGAATGGAATTAGTACAATGCACTTTACCCAAGTTACTTTAACAACAAATACTTGAGTTACTTGTACTCAAATCAAATACTTTTGTATGCTTAAATTGTTTGAGTTAATAAACTTAATTGGTTTCCTAAATGGTTAAAGTTGAAGTAACTCATTCCCCGCAGACAAGATACATTCTCAACATTAACTTCATAAAACCAGAGACCATTATGGCTACATTGTTGAAATGAAAGAAACACACTCAGTGCAAACATAGCCACAATCTGGAAATATAAAATGAGGTGGCCCCGTGACCCTGCCGACACCGAGGCTCATTTCATCACCGTGGACAGCGCTATGAAATCACGGCACACATTGACAAATGAACTCATGTGCATGCTCAAGCTACAATACAATTTCAAATGCATTCTTTTCTTCTTTTTTTTTAGATACAAGGAAGTGCGGTGCGCCCGGCCCCGCCAGGATCCCACCTCAGCCCGGCGCGTGTCGGTCTTCACTTAAGCCGCGCGGCGTGGCGCGGCACACAGGCGCACACTCCATATCCACACTCCGGCTCAACGCGCACCGCAGCCACTGAACCACCAGGCTCCTCAGTCACAGCGCACATGTTTTCAATAATAAGCCCCGCCCCAAACATTTCAAGCTTTCACACCTGATTGGCTGACCATTGTGCCAATATTTAAACTCCTGTGTTGACAGCCGCACCAGAGGGACAGATCACAGATGTAAGTTTGACGTTACTTTGTTTCCTTGTTTCTTCACTGACATCAGTCTTCTTCTCATCTCTTGTCTTTAATGAAACGATCACAGTCACCTGTTTGTGTCTCACTCTGTTTGCAGCATCAACGCAAACCTGCTACAAAACCCGGACTGGTATTCATGGACGGACTGAACTGGATTCGGTTTGCTGGTGTGAGTACAACAGAAACTCATCACAACCAAACAGAAACAAACACACTTAACACTTAATTGTAAGTGTACACTCAAACTTTAACACTTTTTTTTATCATATGACATTTAAACTAATATTTAAATAAACATTTAGTTTGGAATGAGTATCAAGTAAAACCTGAAGTGGAGCTCCACTGAATATTATTATTATTATTATTATTATTATTATTATTATTATTATTATTGTTACTAAGTGATGACGAAAAAAACCCAGGTCAGTATTTTGTAACCTAAGAAAACCAATGTGATGTAAGTAATTATTGAAAAGGCTATTTATTAATTTAAATAATTAATGACACTTAAGTCGTTATTTAATGGTGTATTTATTAATATAAATCATCTAAAAAGGCTTGGGTTTCTAGTAACTAACTGGTGCTAACTAACTCAGCAGCCAGGAGTCACACTGTGAGTGGCTAATTGGAAGAATCAGTAGAGGAGAGGAAAGTAGAGGAAACCAGGTGCATGTACAGTGAATTTGGTCAATATTGCTTCTTGCAATAAAGAGTTACAGGGTGCTGTCACATTTCGGCAGGGCCTGCCGAGAAGTGACTGCACCCTGTAACTCTGGATTGTTAGGGCTTACATTCTCTATCTTTTCAGCATTAGCAGTCGAGGAAAACAGGTGCATGTACAATGAATTTGGTCAGTATCGCTCCTTCAAACAACGACTTATAGGGTGTACCCTGTATACAGTATTATATCTACCAGTAGACCTACGCTCACTACCTCTTAACCGATGCGCGTTCCCGTCGGAGGCAGTCATTTTTCGGCAAGGTTCAATGTGTTGTGCCTTCAGATGGTGTTCTGCACACTTTGGTTGCGCTGATTTGAGTTCCTTTTGCTTTCTTAGCATGGCCTTTCTGCTGATCTTTGACCTCAACATGGCATCACTGGATATTTTCTGTTTGTCACACCGTGGTTGTGCAAGCAGTTTGTAAAAATACTACCAGTAACCATGCCACATTAAAAGCTCCTTGAATCACCTTTCTTCCTAATGCTGATAGTCTGTTTGAACTTGATTTGGGCGTCCTGATCATGTCTACCTGCCTAAATGCAATGACTTACTGCCATGTGATTGGCTCCTTCAATCAGTGTGTTCATAAACAGAAAATGTGTACCTAATAAATTGGCAGATGTGTGTTTAAATCCAACCAGGAAGGAATATAGAAAGCAGTTTATAGTAGACATGTAGTTTTTCCTCTGCAGTTATAGGTGGGTGGAGTTTGCACTGCAGCTTCTGTGGCGTTTGTTTTGTTCACCGTTGTTGGAGACCATTATGGCTACATTGTTGAAATTAAAGAAACACACTCAGTGCAAACATAGCCACAATCTGGAAATATAAAATGAGGTCACCCTGTGACGCTGCCGACACCGAGGCTCATTTCAGCACCGTGGACAGCGCTATGAAATCACGGCACACATTGACAAATAAACTCATGAGTACAGTCCTCACAGTTTAAGTGAGGACACGCACCGCGGCCGCGGAACCACCAGGCTCCCCAGTTACGACAGGTACCGCCGCCACAGCGCACGGCACCGGAACCGCAGCCGCGGAGCGCACTGCAGCCGCGTAGCGCACAGCAGCCACGGAGCCCGCGCAAACCGAGATACATTCAAGATACATTCTCAACATTAACTTCATAAAAAAAGTGCGGTGCGCCCGGCCCCGCCTCGGCCCGGCGCGTGTCGGTCTTCACTTAAGCCGCGCGGCGTGGCGCAGCGCACAGGCGCACCCTCCATATCCGCACAACGGCGCGACGCGCACCGCAGCCGCTGAACCACCAGGCTCCTCAGTTGCCACACGTACCGCAGCCACAGCACACGGCACCGAGATCCCACCTCGGCCCGGCGCGTGTCGGTCCTCACTTAAGCCGCGCGGCGGGGCACACAGTCAGCGCAATCACGACACGTACCGCCGCCGCAGCGCCAAACGCACAGCAGCCGCGGAACCAGCGTCTCAGCAGACGCCATCCCTGCCGTGAAAACGCGGAAACACACTAAACTACAAACAACGCCACATTTCACAAATAATACATGCAACATGTTTACCTTTTTATTGACAGTGCTTCTATTTGACTATTGCATCGCAAGTAGTGATGATGACATCATGTTTTCTTTTTTAAGTTGAATGATTTGTCTGAATACACTGAAAACACTGAACATGTGTTTGTTCCCTTTTCAGGATGAGTTGGAAGCAACCCAAGAGGGGCAGTGGCCCTGGTGGCAGTAGTGAATGAAGATCAGGTTAGTTTACTGGCCTGAGTACAGTCCTCACAGTTTAAGTGAGGACACGCACCGCGGCCGCGGAACCACAAGGCTCCCCAGTTACGACAGGTACCGCCGCCGCAGCGCACGGCACCGGAACCGCAGCCGCGGAGCGCACGGAGCGCACAGCAGCCACGGAGCCCGCGCAAACCGAGATACATTCAAGATACATTCTCAACATTAACTTCATAAAGAAAGTGCGGTGCGCCCGGCCCCGCCTCGGCCCAGCGCTTGTGGGTCTTCACTTAAGCCGCGCGGCGTGGCGCAGCGCACAGGCGCACCCTCCATATCCGCACAACGGCGCGACGCGCACCGCAGCCGCTGAACCACCAGGCTCCTCAGTTGCCACACGTACCGCAGCCACAGCACACGGCACCGAGATCCCACCTCGGCCCGGCGCGTGTCGGTCCTCACTTAAGCCGCGCGGCGGGGCACACAGTCAGCGCAATCACGACACGTACCGCCGCCGCAGCGCCAAACGCACAGCAGCCGCGGAACCAGCGTCTCAGCAGACGCCATCCCTGCCGTGAAAACGCGGAAACACACTAAACTACAAACAACGCCACATTTCACAAATAATACATGCAACATGTTTACCTTTTTATTGACAGTGCTTCTATTTGACTATTGCATCGCAAGTAGTGATGATGACATCATGTTTTCTTTTTTAAGTTGAATGATTTGTCTGAATACACTGAAAACACTGAACATGTGTTTGTTCCCTTTTCAGGATGAGTTGGAAGCAACCCAAGAGGGGCAGTGGCCCTGGTGGCAGTAGTGAATGAAGATCAGGTTAGTTTACTGGCCTGAGTACAGTCCTCACAGTTTAAGTGAGGACACGCACCGCGGCCGCCGAACCACCAGGCTCCCCAGTTACGACAGGTACCGCCGCCGCAGCGCACGGCACCGGAACCGCAGCCGCGGAGCGCACGGAGCGCACAGCAGCCACGGAGCCCGCGCAAACCGAGATACATTCAAGATACATTCTCAACATTAACTTCATAAAAAAAGTGCGGTGCGCCCGGCCCCGCCTCGGCCAGGCGCGTGTCGGTCTTCACTTAAGCCGCGCGGCGTGGCGCAGCGCACAGGCGCACCCTCCATATCCGCACAACGGCGCGACGCGCACCGCAGCCGCTGAACCACCAGGCTCCTCAGTTGCCACACGTACCGCAGCCACAGCACACGGCACCGAGATCCCACCTCGGCCCGGCGCGTGTCGGTCCTCACTTAAGCCGCGCGGCGGGGCACACAGTCAGCGCAAACACGACACGTACCGCCGCCGCAGCGCCAAACGCACAGCAGCCGCGGAACCAGCGTCTCAGCAGACGCCATCCCTGCCGTGAAAACGCGGAAACACACTAAACTACAAACAACGCCACATTTCACAAATAATACATGCAACATGTTTACCTTTTTATTGACAGTGCTTCTATTTGACTATTGCATCGCAAGTAGTGATGATGACATCATGTTTTCTTTTTTAAGTTGAATGATTTGTCTGAATACACTGAAAACACTGAACATGTGTTTGTTCCCGAGCCACTCCATATCCACACTCCGGCGCACCGCTGCCGCTGAACCACCAGGCTCCTCAGTTGCGACACGTACCGCAGCCACAGCACACGGCACCGAGATCCCACCTCGGCCCGGCGCGTGTCGGTCCTCACTTAAGCCGCGCGGCGGGGCACACAGTCAGCGCAAACACGACACGTACCGCCGCCGCAGCGCCAAACGCACAGCAGCCGCGGAACCAGCGTCTCAGCAGACGCCATCCCTGCGGTGAAAACGCGGAAACACACTAAACTACAAACAACGCCACATTTCACAAATAATACATGCAACATGTTTACCTTTTTATTGACAGTGCTTCTATTTGACTATTGCATCGCAAGTAGTGATGATGACATCATGTTTTCTTTTTTAAGTTGAATGATTTGTCTGAATACACTGAAAACACTGAACATGTGTTTGTTCCCTTTTCAGGATGAGTTGGAAGCAACCCAAGAGGGGCAGTGGCCCTGGTGGCAGTAGTGAATGAAGATCAGGTTAGTTTACTGGCCTGAGTACAGTCCTCACAGTTTAAGTGAGGACACGCACCGCGGCCGCCGAACCACCAGGCTCCCCAGTTACGACAGGTACCGCCGCCGCAGCGCACGGCACCGGAACCGCAGCCGCGGAGCGCACGGAGCGCACAGCAGCCACGGAGCCCGCGCAAACCGAGATACATTCAAGATACATTCTCAACATTAACTTCATAAAAAAAGTGCGGTGCGCCCGGCCCCGCCTCGGCCCGGCGCGTGTCGGTCTTCACTTAAGCCGCGCGGCGTGGCGCAGCGCACAGGCGCACCCTCCATATCCGCACAACGGCGCGACGCGCACCGCAGCCGCTGAACCACCAGGCTCCTCAGTTGCCACACGTACCGCAGCCACAGCACACGGCACCGAGATCCCACCTCGGCCCGGCGCGTGTCGGTCCTCACTTAAGCCGCGCGGCGGGGCACACAGTCAGCGCAAACACGACACGTACCGCCGCCGCAGCGCCAAACGCACAGCAGCCGCGGAACCAGCGTCTCAGCAGACGCCATCCCTGCCGTGAAAACGCGGAAACACACTAAACTACAAACAACGCCACATTTCACAAATAATACATGCAACATGTTTACCTTTTTATTGACAGTGCTTCTATTTGACTATTGCATCGCAAGTAGTGATGATGACATCATGTTTTCTTTTTTAAGTTGAATGATTTGTCTGAATACACTGAAAACACTGAACATGTGTTTGTTCCCGAGCCACTCCATATCCACACTCCGGCGCACCGCTGCCGCTGAACCACCAGGCTCCTCAGTTGCGACACGTACCGCAGCCACAGCACACGGCACCGAGATCCCACCTCGGCCCGGCGCGTGTCGGTCCTCACTTAAGCCGCGGCATGGCGCGGCACACAGGCGCACACTCCATATCCACACTCCGGCTCAACGCGCACCGCAGCCACTGAACCACCAGGCTCCTCAGTCACAGCGCACATGTTTTCAATAATAAGCCCCTCCCCAAACATTTCAAGCTTTCACACCTGATTGGCTGACCATTGTGCCAATATTTAAACTCCTGTGTTGACAGCCGCACCAGAGGGAGAGGAGATGCTGACAGATCACAGACGTAAGTTTGACGTTACTTTGTTTCCTTGTTTTCTCACTGACTCCAGTCTTCTTCTCATCTCTTGTCTTTAATGAAACCATCACAGTCCCATGTTTGTGTCTCACTCTCTGTTTGCAGCACCAATGCAAACCTGCTACAGTACAAACCTGCTACAAACCCCAGACTGGATTCGGTTTACTGGCGTGAGTACAACAGAAAGTCATCACAACCAGACAGAAACAAACCGCAAACACACTTAACACTTGAATCTAAGTGTAGAGACGAACGTTAACACTTTAATTTTGATCATATGACATTAAACTAATATTTAATTACCTCATTTATTTTTTTTATAATTTTAATAATGTAAATATTAGCATTTTAGCTCAATAGCTTCCAGGCAATGTGACCCAAAGACTCCAAATGAGTGTACAAACATAGTACTAGACTGCCTAGTCAGGACACACCTCTTTATATTCCATTTAAATACTTGATTTACTTTCAATCATTTCTTTAATGCAAATATTAGCATTTTATCTCAATCGCGTCCAGGCCATGTGACCCTAAAGATTCCAAAACAGTGCAGCAACATAGAACTAGACTGCCTAGTCAGGACACACCTCTTTTTATTCCATTTTAGTACCTCCCATAATTTTTTTTAATCCATTTTTAACGGTAATTCGTTGATGGTCCCTAAATGAGACCACGGTTGTTGAGAGCGATGGGTCGGACTTTGTACAAGCCGTGATCGTGCACCTATCTCGGGGTGGAGAAGGAGGAGGGTGCCGTTGGATCTGGAGCGAATGTCTGTTGAATATCCAACCTGGAACTGATTTCAGCGCGGTACGTTGTCGGAGGTGATCAGCTCCGACCTCTGCGGACGCTCGGTGCTCACAGTGCCCAGGGCAGAGCAGCGTTACCTCGGCCTGTCCTGATGAAATGATCCGCTGGCTCAGACGTCTCTCAGATGCTTGGTGTGATCCATAGATTTGTGGTTGACGTGTTACTTTGTTTTTAATGTAAACACTTTGTATATTATTACTAATAATTGATTTTACCTTCGAATTTTAGGTTTATATTAAAGTGGCACGGCCATTGTATATGTATTTGTTAAAATCCCAAGTCTCCTCCTCACCTGCCTCATCACTGGCACACCTACCTGGACCACACCCCTAATCCTATATAACCCGCCCCTTCCGCCCTTTGACCCCCCTATTTTCCCTCCAAACAATCCACGAGAACAAAGGGACACTGGCTGTGAGTTTTATGGACGTTCACTCATTTAATGTTTCATTTGGTTGATACTACATCTTGTATGAAGACTTACTTATTGCTTGTGTGTCATTATACTAGATTCCTGAGTTTAATCCTTTGCTAAAGAGAGGAAAGTAAGAGTGGATGTATTATTGATGTTAGTCTAAGACAACCTCATTTCTTATTGTATATTTGATACTTTCTAGATTGTAATATTTCCTTTATCATTTTCATATAGACAGAATCATCCACCATTACCCCTCATCACCGACTACCGTTTACTTGGAAATAAAATATTGCAACTTGGAAAGCTGCCTGGATCCTGTGTTTAAATGTGCACCCAACATATGATGTTCAGTCAATCACCACCACTATAGTGTACAGTTCTTTCATATTTGTGTATGTATTTGAATATAAATGTACAATTGTAAGTTCAAATAAATAATACATTAACTGTCAGTTGATGTACTGATATCTATGAGTAGTCTAGTGAAAAACAGACGTAGCACCATCAGTAGCTCTTTGTGTTTTATGTCACAGGTCTCCATCAACATATGCAGCACTCGGGCATGAAGAAACTGTGAATTCAGCTCCTCCTTGCCGAACTAAAAGAGAGACGACCTGCACTCTTTAGTGAAGCTCAAGTGAGTGAAAGAGGATGGTGACACCCACACACCGTCAAAGTCATCGTTGTAGCAATGCCTCATCTGGAAAAGAGTTTTAATATGACAGCGAGGCTCATTTCAGCACCGTGGACAGCGCTATGAAATCACGGCACACATTGACAAATAAAATCATGCGCATGCTCAAGCTACAATACAATTTCAAATGCATTCTTTTCTTTTTATTAAGATACAAGGAAGTGCGGTGCGGCCCGGCGCGTGTCGGTCTTCACTTAAGCCGCGGCGCACCCTCCATATCCACACTCCGGCGCGACGCGCACTGCAGCCGCTGAACCACCAGGCTCCTCAGTTGCGACACGTACCGCAGCCACAGCGCCCAGCCCTGCCGAGATCCCACCTCGGCCTGGCGCGTGTCGGTCTTCACTTAAGCCGCGCGGCGTGGCGCACAAACCTACAAACCTGCTACAAACCCCAGACTGGATTCGGTTTACTGGCGTGAGTACAGTCCTCACAGTTTAAGTGAGGACACGCACTTGTATTCTCAGTTTGGTATAAGATGTGAGTACAGTGTAACGCCACATTTCACAACTAATACATGCAACATGTTTACCTTTTTATTGACAGTGCTTCTATTTGACTATTGCATCGCAAGTAGTGATGATGACATCATGTTTTCTTTTTTAAGTTGAATGATTTGTCTGAATACACTGAAAACACTGAACATGTGTTTGTTCCCTTTTCAGGATGAGTTGGAAGCAGCCCCAAGAGGGGCAGTGGCCCTGGTGGCAGTAGTGAATGAAGATCAGGTTCCTGCAGGAGTTCCCTTTGAAACTCACCATGTGTCTCTGGTCCTCACAATCAGGTTGTAATGGCTCACACACTGATCTACGCTCTCCATTTGAAGTTGTCAGAAGTAGAATGTAATAATTTGATTTAGTAGAAAGAAAAGAGTCAATTCAACTTAAGTATTAACATTTGTATAAAGAAGATCATTTCAGTTCAGATAAATCCGTTTCACATAAGTGTCACATACTTAGTAGTTTTCATTAACTGAATGGAATTAGTACAATGCACTTTACCCAAGTTACTTTAACAACAAATACTTGAGTTACTTGTACTCAAATCAAATACTTTTGTATGCTTAAATTGTTTGACTTAATAAACTTAATTGGTTTCCTAAATGGTTAAAGTTGAAGTAACTCATTCCCCGCAGACAAGATACATTCTCAACATTAACTTCATAAAACCAGAGACCATTATGGCTACATTGTTGAAATGAAAGAAACACACTCAGTGCAAACATAGCCACAATCTGGAAATATAAAATGAGGTCACCCTGTGACGCTGCCGACACCGAGGCTCATTTCAGCACCGTGGACAGCGCTATGAAATCACGGCACACATTGACAAATAAACTCATGAGTACAGTCCTCACAGTTTAAGTGAGGACACGCACCGCGGCCGCGGAACCACCAGGCTCCCCAGTTACGACAGGTACCGCCGCCACAGCGCACGGCACCGGAACCGCAGCCGCGGAGCGCACTGCAGCCGCGTAGCGCACAGCAGCCACGGAGCCCGCGCAAACCGAGATACATTCAAGATACATTCTCAACATTAACTTCATAAAAAAAGTGCGGTGCGCCCGGCCCCGCCTCGGCCCGGCGCGTGTCGGTCTTCACTTAAGCCGCGCGGAGTGGCGTAGCGCACAGGCGCACCCTCCATATCCGCACAACGGCGCGACGCGCACCGCAGCCGCTGAACCACCAGGCTCCTCAGTTGCCACACGTACCGCAGCCACAGCACACGGCACCGAGATCCCACCTCGGCCCGGCGCGTGTCGGTCCTCACTTAAGCCGCGCGGCGGGGCACACAGTCAGCGCAATCACGACACGTACCGCCGCCGCAGCGCCAAACGCACAGCAGCCGCGGAACCAGCGTCTCAGCAGACGCCATCCCTGCCGTGAAAACGCGGAAACACACTAAACTACAAACAACGCCACATTTCACAAATAATACATGCAACATGTTTACCTTTTTATTGACAGTGCTTCTATTTGACTATTGCATCGCAAGTAGTGATGATGACATCATGTTTTCTTTTTTAAGTTGAATGATTTGTCTGAATACACTGAAAACACTGAACATGTGTTTGTTCCCTTTTCAGGATGAGTTGGAAGCAACCCAAGAGGGGCAGTGGCCCTGGTGGCAGTAGTGAATGAAGATCAGGTTAGTTTACTGGCCTGAGTACAGTCCTCACAGTTTAAGTGAGGACACGCACCGCGGCCGCGGAACCACAAGGCTCCCCAGTTACGACAGGTACCGCCGCCGCAGCGCACGGCACCGGAACCGCAGCCGCGGAGCGCACGGAGCGCACAGCAGCCACGGAGCCCGCGCAAACCGAGATACATTCAAGATACATTCTCAACATTAACTTCATAAAGAAAGTGCGGTGCGCCCGGCCCCGCCTCGGCCCAGCGCTTGTGGGTCTTCACTTAAGCCGCGCGGCGTGGCGCAGCGCACAGGCGCACCCTCCATATCCGCACAACGGCGCGACGCGCACCGCAGCCGCTGAACCACCAGGCTCCTCAGTTGCCACACGTACCGCAGCCACAGCACACGGCACCGAGATCCCACCTCGGCCCGGCGCGTGTCGGTCCTCACTTAAGCCGCGCGGCGGGGCACACAGTCAGCGCAATCACGACACGTACCGCCGCCGCAGCGCCAAACGCACAGCAGCCGCGGAACCAGCGTCTCAGCAGACGCCATCCCTGCCGTGAAAACGCGGAAACACACTAAACTACAAACAACGCCACATTTCACAAATAATACATGCAACATGTTTACCTTTTTATTGACAGTGCTTCTATTTGACTATTGCATCGCAAGTAGTGATGATGACATCATGTTTTCTTTTTTAAGTTGAATGATTTGTCTGAATACACTGAAAACACTGAACATGTGTTTGTTCCCGAGCCACTCCATATCCACACTCCGGCGCACCGCTGCCGCTGAACCACCAGGCTCCTCAGTTGCGACACGTACCGCAGCCACAGCACACGGCACCGAGATCCCACCTCGGCCCGGCGCGTGTCGGTCCTCACTTAAGCCGCGCGGCGGGGCACACAGTCAGCGCAAACACGACACGTACCGCCACCGCAGCGCCAAACGCACAGCAGCCGCGGAATCAGCGTCTCAACAGACGCCATCCCTGCCGTGAAAACGCGGAAACACACTAAACTACAAACAACGCCACATTTCACAAATAATACATGCAACATGTTTACCTTTTTATTGACAGTGCTTCTATTTGACTATTGCATCGCAAGTAGTGATGATGACATCATGTTTTCTTTTTTAAGTTGAATGATTTGTCTGAATACACTGAAAACACTGAACATGTGTTTGTTCCCTTTTCAGGATGAGTTGGAAGCAACCCAAGAGGGGCAGTGGCCCTGGTGGCAGTAGTGAATGAAGATCAGGTTAGTTTACTGGCCTCAGTACAGTCCTCACAGTTTAAGTGAGGACACGCACCGCGGCCGCGGAACCACAAGGCTCCCCAGTTACGACAGGTACCGCCGCTGCAGCGCACGGCACCGGAACCGCAGCCGCGGAGCGCACGGAGCGCACAGCAGCCACGGAGCCCGCGCAAACCGAGATACATTCAAGATACATTCTCAACATTAACTTCATAAAAAAAGTGCGGTGCGCCCGGCCCCGCCTCGGCCCGGCGCGTGTCGGTCTTCACTTAAGCCGCGCGGCGTGGCGCAGCGCACAGGCGCACCCTCCATATCCGCACAACGGCGCGACGCGCACCGCAGCCGCTGAACCACCAGGCTCCTCAGTTGCCACACGTACCGCAGCCACAGCACACGGCACCGAGATCCCACCTCGGCCCGGCGCGTGTCGGTCCTCACTTAAGCCGCGCGGCGGGGCACACAGTCAGCGCAAACACGACACGTACCGCCGCCGCAGCGCCAAACGCACAGCAGCCGCGGAACCAGCGTCTCAGCAGACGCCATCCCTGCCGTGAAAACGCGGAAACACACTAAACTACAAACAACGCCACATTTCACAAATAATACATGCAACATGTTTACCTTTTTATTGACAGTGCTTCTATTTGACTATTGCATCGCAAGTAGTGATGATGACATCATGTTTTCTTTTTTAAGTTGAATGATTTGTCTGAATACACTGAAAACACTGAACATGTGTTTGTTCCCGAGCCACTCCATATCCACACTCCGGTGCACCGCTGCCGCTGAACCACCAGGCTCCTCAGTTGCGACACGTACCGCAGCCACAGCACACGGCACCGAGATCCCACCTCGGCCCGGCGCGTGTCGGTCCTCACTTAAGCCGCGCGGCGGGGCACACAGTCAGCGCAAACACGACACGTACCGCCACCGCAGCGCCAAACGCACAGCAGCCGCGGAATCAGCGTCTCAGCAGACGCCATCCCTGCCGTGAAAACGCGGAAACACACTAAACTACAAACAACGCCACATTTCACAAATAATACATGCAACATGTTTACCTTTTTATTGACAGTGCTTCTATTTGACTATTGCATCGCAAGTAGTGATGATGACATCATGTTTTCTTTTTTAAGTTGAATGATTTGTCTGAATACACTGAAAACACTGAACATGTGTTTGTTCCCTTTTCAGGATGAGTTGGAAGCAGCCCCAAGAGGGGCAGTGGCCCTGGTGGCAGTAGTGAATGAAGATCAGGTTCCTGCAGGAGTTCCCTTTGAAACTCACCATGTGTCTCTGGTCCTCACAATCAGGTTGTAATGGCTCACACACTGATCTACGCTCTCCATTTGAAGTTGTCAGAAGTAGAATGTAATAATTTGATTTAGTAGAAAGAAAAGAGTCAATTCAACTTAAGTATTAACATTTGTATAAAGAAGATCATTTCAGTTCAGATAAATCCGTTTCACATAAGTGTCACATACTTAGTAGTTTTCATTAACTGAATGGAATTAGTACAATGCACTTTACCCAAGTTACTTTAACAACAAATACTTGAGTTACTTGTACTCAAATCAAATACTTTTGTATGCTTAAATTGTTTGAGTTAATAAACTTAATTGGTTTCCTAAATGGTTAAAGTTGAAGTAACTCATTCCCCGCAGACAAGATACATTCTCAACATTAACTTCATAAAACCAGAGACCATTATGGCTACATTGTTGAAATGAAAGAAACACACTCAGTGCAAACATAGCCACAATCTGGAAATATAAAATGAGGTGGCCCCGTGACCCTGCCGACACCGAGGCTCATTTCATCACCGTGGACAGCGCTATGAAATCACGGCACACATTGACAAATGAACTCATGTGCATGCTCAAGCTACAATACAATTTCAAATGCATTCTTTTCTTCTTTTTTTTTAGATACAAGGAAGTGCGGTGCGCCCGGCCCCGCCAGGATCCCACCTCAGCCCGGCGCGTGTCGGTCTTCACTTAAGCCGCGCGGCGTGGCGCGGCACACAGGCGCACACTCCATATCCACACTCCGGCTCAACGCGCACCGCAGCCACTGAACCACCAGGCTCCTCAGTCACAGCGCACATGTTTTCAATAATAAGCCCCGCCCCAAACATTTCAAGCTTTCACACCTGATTGGCTGACCATTGTGCCAATATTTAAACTCCTGTGTTGACAGCCGCACCAGAGGGAGAGGAGATGCTGACAGATCACAGACGTAAGTTTGACGTTACTTTGTTTCCTTGTTTTCTCACTGACTCCAGTCTTCTTCTCATCTCTTGTCTTTAATGAAACCATCACAGCCCCATGTTTGTGTCTCACTCTCTGTTTGCAGCACCAATGCAAACCTGCTACAGTACAAACCTGCTACAAACCCCAGACTGGATTCGGTTTACTGGCGTGAGTACAACAGAAAGTCATCACAACCAGACAGAAACAAACCGCAAACACACTTAACACTTGAATCTAAGTGTAGAGTCGAACGTTAACACTTTAATTTTGATCATATGACATTAAACTAATATTTAATTACCTCATTTATTTTTTTTATAATTTTAATAATGTAAATATTAGCATTTTAGCTCAATAGCTTCCAGGCAATGTGACCCAAAGACTCCAAATGAGTGTACAAACATAGTACTAGACTGCCTAGTCAGGACACACCTCTTTATATTCCATTTAAATACTTGATTTACTTTCAATCATTTCTTTAATGCAAATATTAGCATTTTATCTCAATCGCGTCCAGGCCATGTGACCCTAAAGATTCCAAAACAGTGCAGCAACATAGAACTAGACTGCCTAGTCAGGACACACCTCTTTTTATTCCATTTTAGTACCTCCCATAATTTTTTTTAATCCATTTTTAACGGTAATTCGTTGATGGTCCCTAAATGAGACCACGGTTGTTGAGAGCGATGGGTCGGACTTTGTACAAGCCGTGATCGTGCACCTATCTCGGGGTGGAGAAGGAGGAGGGTGCCGTTGGATCTGGAGCGAATGTCTGTTGAATATCCAACCTGGAACTGATTTCAGCGCGGTACGTTGTCGGAGGTGATCAGCTCCGACCTCTGCGGACGCTCGGTGCTCACAGTGCCCAGGGCAGAGCAGCGTTACCTCGGCCTGTCCTGATGAAATGATCCGCTGGCTCAGACGTCTCTCAGATGCTTGGTGTGATCCATAGATTTGTGGTTGACGTGTTACTTTGTTTTTAATGTAAACACTTTGTATATTATTACTAATAATTGATTTTACCTTCGAATTTTAGGTTTATATTAAAGTGGCACGGCCATTGTATATGTATTTGTTAAAATCCCAAGTCTCCTCCTCACCTGCCTCATCACTGGCACACCTACCTGGACCACACCCCTAATCCTATATAACCCGCCCCTTCCGCCCTTTGACCCCCCTATTTTCCCTCCAAACAATCCACGAGAACAAAGGGACACTGGCTGTGAGTTTTATGGACGTTCACTCATTTAATGATTCATTTGGTTGATACTACATCTTGTATGAAGACTTACTTATTGCTTGTGTGTCATTATACTAGATTCCTGAGTTTAATCCTTTGCTAAAGAGAGGAAAGTAAGAGTGGATGTATTATTGATGTTAGTCTAAGACAACCTCATTTCTTATTGTATATTTGATACTTTCTAGATTGTAATATTTCCTTTATCATTTTCATATAGACAGAATCATCCACCATTACCCCTCATCACCGACTACCGTTTACTTGGAAATAAAATATTGCAACTTGGAAAGCTGCCTGGATCCTGTGTTTAAATGTGCACCCAACATATGATGTTCAGTCAATCACCACCACTATAGTGTACAGTTCTTTCATATTTGTGTATGTATTTGAATATAAATGTACAATTGTAAGTTCAAATAAATAATACATTAACTGTCAGTTGATGTACTGATATCTATGAGTAGTCTAGTGAAAAACAGACGTAGCACCATCAGTAGCTCTTTGTGTTTTATGTCACAGGTCTCCATCAACATATGCAGCACTCGGGCATGAAGAAACTGTGAATTCAGCTCCTCCTTGCCGAACTAAAAGAGAGACGACCTGCACTCTTTAGTGAAGCTCAAGTGAGTGAAAGAGGATGGTGACACCCACACACTGTCAAAGTCATCGTTGTAGCAATGCCTCATCTGGAAAAGAGTTTTAATATGACAGCGAGGCTCATTTCAGCACCGTGGACAGCGCTATGAAATCACGGCACACATTGACAAATAAAATCATGCGCATGCTCAAGCTACAATACAATTTCAAATGCATTCTTTTCTTTTTTTTAAGATACAAGGAAGTGCGGTGCGGCCCGGCGTGTGTCGGTCTTCACTTAAGCCGCGGCGCACCCTCCATATCCACACTCCGGCGCGACGCGCACTGCAGCCGCTGAACCACCAGGCTCCTCAGTTGCGACACGTACCGCAGCCACAGCGCCCAGCCCTGCCGAGATCCCACCTCGGCCTGGCGCGTGTCGGTCTTCACTTAAGCCGCGCGGCGTGGCGCACAAACCTACAAACCTGCTACAAACCCCAGACTGGATTCGGTTTACTGGCGTGAGTACAGTCCTCACAGTTTAAGTGAGGACACGCACTTGTATTCTCAGTTTGGTATAAGATGTGAGTACAGTGTAACCCCACATTTCACAACTAATACATGCAACATGTTTACCTTTTTATTGACAGTGCTTCTATTTGACTATTGCATCGCAAGTAGTGATGATGACATCATGTTTTCTTTTTTAAGTTGAATGATTTGTCTGAATACACTGAAAACACTGAACATGTGTTTGTTCCCGAGCCACTCCATATCCACACTCCGGCGCACCGCTGCCGCTGAACCACCAGGCTCCTCAGTTGCGACACGTACCGCAGCCACAGCACACGGCACCGAGATCCCACCTCGGCCCGGCGCGTGTCGGTCCTCACTTAAGCCGCGCGGCGGGGCACACAGTCAGCGCAAACACGACACGTACCGCCGCCGCAGCGCCAAACGCACAGCAGCCGCGGAATCAGCGTCTCAGCAGACGCCATCCCTGCCGTGAAAACGCGGAAACACACTAAACTACAAACAACGCCACATTTCACAAATAATACATGCAACATGTTTACCTTTTTATTGACAGTGCTTCTATTTGACTATTGCATCGCAAGTAGTGATGATGACATCATGTTTTCTTTTTTAAGTTGAATGATTTGTCTGAATACACTGAAAACACTGAACATGTGTTTGTTCCCTTTTCAGGATGAGTTGGAAGCAACCCAAGAGGGGCAGTGGCCCTGGTGGCAGTAGTGAATGAAGATCAGGTTAGTTTACTGGCCTGAGTACAGTCCTCACAGTTTAAGTGAGGACACGCACCGCGGCCGCGGAACCACCAGGCTCCCCAGTTACGACAGGTACCGCCGCCGCAGCGCACGGCACCGGACCCGCGTACATTCAAGATACATTCTCAACATTAACTTCATAAAAAAATTGCGGTGCGCCCGGCCCCGCCTCGGCCCGGCGCGTGTCGGTCTTCACTTAAGCTGCGCGGCGTGGCGCAGCGCACAGGCGCACCCTTCATATCCGCACAACGGCGCCACGCGCACCGCAGCCGCTGAACCACCAGGCTCCTCAGTTGCGACACGTACCGCAGCCACAGCACACGGCACCGAGATCCCACCTCGGCCCGGCGCGTGTCGGTCCTCACTTAAGCCGCGCAGCGGGGCATACAGTCAGTGCAAACACGACACGTACCGCCGCCGCAGCGCCAAACGCACAGCAGCCGCGGAACCAGCGTCTCAGCAGACGCCATCCCTGCCGTGAAAACGCGGAAACACACTAAACTACAAACAACGCCACATTTCACAAATAATACATGCAACATGTTTACCTTTTTATTGACAGTGCTTCTATTTGACTATTGCATCGCAAGTAGTGATGATGACATCATGTTTTCTTTTTTAAGTTGAATGATTTGTCTGAATACACTGAAAACACTGAACATGTGTTTGTTCCCTTTTCAGGATGAGTTGGAAGCAACCCAAGAGGGGCAGTGGCCCTGGTGGCAGTAGTGAATGAAGATCAGGTTCCTGCAGGAGTTCCCTTTGAAACTCACCATGTGTCTCTGGTCCTCACAATCAGGTTGTAATGGCTCACACACTGATCTACGCTCTCCATTTGAAGTTGTCAGAAGTAGAATGTAATAATTTGATTTAGTAGAAAGAAAAGAGTCAATTCAACTTAAGTATTAACATTTGTATAAAGAAGATCATTTCAGTTCAGATAAATCCGTTTCACATAAGTGTCACATACTTAGTAGTTTTCATTAACTGAATGGAATTAGTACAATGCACTTTACCCAAGTTACTTTAACAACAAATACTTGAGTTACTTGTACTCAAATCAAATACTTTTGTATGCTTAAATTGTTTGAGTTAATAAACTTAATTGGTTTCCTAAATGGTTAAAGTTGAAGTAACTCATTCCCCGCAGACAAGATACATTCTCAACATTAACTTCATAAAACCAGAGACCATTATGGCTACATTGTTGAAATGAAAGAAACACACTCAGTGCAAACATAGCCACAATCTGGAAATATAAAATGAGGTGGCCCCGTGACCCTGCCGACACCGAGGCTCATTTCATCACCGTGGACAGCGCTATGAAATCACGGCACACATTGACAAATGAACTCATGTGCATGCTCAAGCTACAATACAATTTCAAATGCATTCTTTTCTTCTTTTTTTTTAGATACAAGGAAGTGCGGTGCGCCCGGCCCCGCCAGGATCCCACCTCAGCCCGGCGCGTGTCGGTCTTCACTTAAGCCGCGCGGCGTGGCGCGGCACACAGGCGCACACTCCATATCCACACTCCGGCTCAACGCGCACCGCAGCCACTGAACCACCAGGCTCCTCAGTCACAGCGCACATGTTTTCAATAATAAGCCCCGCCCCAAACATTTCAAGCTTTCACACCTGATTGGCTGACCATTGTGCCAATATTTAAACTCCTGTGTTGACAGCCGCACCAGAGGGAGAGGAGATGCTGACAGATCACAGACGTAAGTTTGACGTTACTTTGTTTCCTTGTTTTCTCACTGACTCCAGTCTTCTTCTCATCTCTTGTCTTTAATGAAACCATCACAGCCCCATGTTTGTGTCTCACTCTCTGTTTGCAGCACCAATGCAAACCTGCTACAGTACAAACCTGCTACAAACCCCAGACTGGATTCGGTTTACTGGCGTGAGTACAACAGAAAGTCATCACAACCAGACAGAAACAAACCGCAAACACACTTAACACTTGAATCTAAGTGTAGAGTCGAACGTTAACACTTTAATTTTGATCATATGACATTAAACTAATATTTAATTACCTCATTTATTTTTTTTATAATTTTAATAATGTAAATATTAGCATTTTAGCTCAATAGCTTCCAGGCAATGTGACCCAAAGACTCCAAATGAGTGTACAAACATAGTACTAGACTGCCTAGTCAGGACACACCTCTTTATATTCCATTTAAATACTTGATTTACTTTCAATCATTTCTTTAATGCAAATATTAGCATTTTATCTCAATCGCGTCCAGGCCATGTGACCCTAAAGATTCCAAAACAGTGCAGCAACATAGAACTAGACTGCCTAGTCAGGACACACCTCTTTTTATTCCATTTTAGTACCTCCCATAATTTTTTTTAATCCATTTTTAACGGTAATTCGTTGATGGTCCCTAAATGAGACCACGGTTGTTGAGAGCGATGGGTCGGACTTTGTACAAGCCGTGATCGTGCACCTATCTCGGGGTGGAGAAGGAGGAGGGTGCCGTTGGATCTGGAGCGAATGTCTGTTGAATATCCAACCTGGAACTGATTTCAGCGCGGTACGTTGTCGGAGGTGATCAGCTCCGACCTCTGCGGACGCTCGGTGCTCACAGTGCCCAGGGCAGAGCAGCGTTACCTCGGCCTGTCCTGATGAAATGATCCGCTGGCTCAGACGTCTCTCAGATGCTTGGTGTGATCCATAGATTTGTGGTTGACGTGTTACTTTGTTTTTAATGTAAACACTTTGTATATTATTACTAATAATTGATTTTACCTTCGAATTTTAGGTTTATATTAAAGTGGCACGGCCATTGTATATGTATTTGTTAAAATCCCAAGTCTCCTCCTCACCTGCCTCATCACTGGCACACCTACCTGGACCACACCCCTAATCCTATATAACCCGCCCCTTCCGCCCTTTGACCCCCCTATTTTCCCTCCAAACAATCCACGAGAACAAAGGGACACTGGCTGTGAGTTTTATGGACGTTCACTCATTTAATGATTCATTTGGTTGATACTACATCTTGTATGAAGACTTACTTATTGCTTGTGTGTCATTATACTAGATTCCTGAGTTTAATCCTTTGCTAAAGAGAGGAAAGTAAGAGTGGATGTATTATTGATGTTAGTCTAAGACAACCTCATTTCTTATTGTATATTTGATACTTTCTAGATTGTAATATTTCCTTTATCATTTTCATATAGACAGAATCATCCACCATTACCCCTCATCACCGACTACCGTTTACTTGGAAATAAAATATTGCAACTTGGAAAGCTGCCTGGATCCTGTGTTTAAATGTGCACCCAACATATGATGTTCAGTCAATCACCGCCACTATAGTGTACAGTTCTTTCATATTTGTGTATGTATTTGAATATAAATGTACAATTGTAAGTTCAAATAAATAATACATTAACTGTCAGTTGATGTACTGATATCTATGAGTAGTCTAGTGAAAAACAGACGTAGCACCATCAGTAGCTCTTTGTGTTTTATGTCACAGGTCTCCATCAACATATGCAGCACTCGGGCATGAAGAAACTGTGAATTCAGCTCCTCCTTGCCGAACTAAAAGAGAGACGACCTGCACTCTTTAGTGAAGCTCAAGTGAGTGAAAGAGGATGGTGACACCCACACACTGTCAAAGTCATCGTTGTAGCAATGCCTCATCTGGAAAAGAGTTTTAATATGACAGCGAGGCTCATTTCAGCACCGTGGACAGCGCTATGAAATCACGGCACACATTGACAAATAAAATCATGCGCATGCTCAAGCTACAATACAATTTCAAATGCATTCTTTTCTTTTTTTTAAGATACAAGGAAGTGCGGTGCGGCCCGGCGCGTGTCGGTCTTCACTTAAGCCGCGGCGCACCCTCCATATCCACACTCCGGCGCGACGCGCACTGCAGCCGCTGAACCACCAGGCTCCTCAGTTGCGACACGTACCGCAGCCACAGCGCCCAGCCCTGCCGAGATCCCACCTCGGCCTGGCGCGTGGCGGTCTTCACTTAAGCCGCGCGGCGTGGCGCACAAACCTACAAACCTGCTACAAACCCCAGACTGGATTCGGTTTACTGGCGTGAGTACAGTCCTCACAGTTTAAGTGAGGACACGCACTTGTATTCTCAGTTTGGTATAAGATGTGAGTACAGTGTAACGCCACATTTCACAACTAATACATGCAACATGTTTACCTTTTTATTGACAGTGCTTCTATTTGACTATTGCATCGCAAGTAGTGATGATGACATCATGTTTTCTTTTTTAAGTTGAATGATTTGTCTGAATACACTGAAAACACTGAACATGTGTTTGTTCCCTTTTCAGGATGAGTTGGAAGCAACCCAAGAGGGGCAGTGGCCCTGGTGGCAGTAGTGAATGAAGATCAGGTTCCTGCAGGAGTTCCCTTTGAAACTCACCATGTGTCTCTGGTCCTCACAATCAGGTTGTAATGGCTCACACACTGATCTACGCTCTCCATTTGAAGTTGTCAGAAGTAGAATGTAATAATTTGATTTAGTAGAAAGAAAAGAGTCAATTCAACTTAAGTATTAACATTTGTATAAAGAAGATCATTTCAGTTCAAATAAATCCGTTTCACATAAGTGTCACATACTTAGTAGTTTTCATTAACTGAATGGAATTAGTACAATGCACTTTACCCAAGTTACTTTAACAACAAATACTTGAGTTACTTGTACTCAAATCAAATACTTTTGTATGCTTAAATTGTTTGAGTTAATAAACTTAATTGGTTTCCTAAATGGTTAAAGTTGAAGTAACTCCTCATTCCCCGCAGACAAGATACATTCTCAACATTAACTTCATAAAACCAGAGACCATTATGGCTACATTGTTGAAATGAAAGAAACACACTCAGTGCAAACATAGCCACAATCTGGAAATATAAAATGAGGTGGCCCCGTGACGCTGCCGACACCGAGGCTCATTTCATTACCGTGGACAGCGCTATGAAATCACGGCACACACTGACAAATGAACTCATGTGCATGCTCAAGCTACAATACAATTTCAAATGCATTCTTTTCTTTTTTTCTTTAGATACAAGGAAGTGCGGTGCGCCCGGCCCCGCCAGGATCCCACCTCAGCCCGGCGCGTGTCGGTCTTCACTTAAGCCGCGCGGCGTGGCGCGGCACACAGGCGCACACTCCATATCCACACTCCGGCTCAACGCGCACCGCAGCCACTGAACCACCAGGCTCCTCAGTCACAGCGCACATGTTTTCAATAATAAGCCCCGCCCCAAACATTTCAAGCTTTCACACCTGATTGGCTGACCATTGTGCCAATATTTAAACTCCTGTGTTGACAGCAGCACCAGAGGGACAGATCACAGATGTAAGTTTGACGTTACTTTGTTTCCTTGTTTCTTCACTGACATCAGTCTTCTTCTCATCTCTTGTCTTTAATGAAACGATCACAGTCACCTGTTTGTGTCTCACTCTCTGTTTGCAGCATCAACGCAAACCTGCTACAAAACCCGGACTGGTATTCATGGACGGACTGAACTGGATTTGGTTTGCTGGTGTGAGTACAACAGAAACTCATCACAACCAAACAGAAACAAACACACTTAACACTTAATTGTAAGTGTACACTCAAACTTTAACACTTTTTTTTTATCATATGACATTTAAACTAATATTTAAATAAACATTTAGTTTGGAATGAGTATCAAGTAAAACCTGAAGTGGAGCTCCACTGAAT
Organism: Solea solea; assembly: GCF_958295425.1. Taxonomy (NCBI): domain Eukaryota; kingdom Metazoa; phylum Chordata; class Actinopteri; order Pleuronectiformes; family Soleidae; genus Solea; species Solea solea. The sequence continues at coordinate 41,011 of NW_026704001.1, read as the reverse complement.
ATTATTCTTATTATTATTATTATTATTATTATTATTATTATTATTGTTGTTACTAAGTGATGACGAAAAAAACCCAGGTTAGTATTTTGTAACCTAAGAAAACCAATGTGATGTAAGTAATTATTGAAAAGGCTATTTATTAATTTAAATAATTAATGACACTGAAGTCATTATTTAATGGTGTATTTATTAATATAAATCATCTAAAAAGGCTTGGGTTTCTAGTAACTAACTGGTGCTAACTAACTCAGCAGCCAGGAGTCACACTGTGAGTGGCCGATTGGAAGAATCAGTAGAGGAGAGGAAAGTAGAGGAAACCAGGTGCATGTACAGTGAATTTGGTCAATATTGCTTCTTGCAATAAAGAGTTACAGGGTGCTGTCACATTTCGGCAGGGCCTGCCGAGAAGTGACTGCACCCTGTAACTCTGGATTGTTAGGGCTTACATTCTCTATCTTTTCAGCATTAGCAGTCGAGGAAAACAGGTGCATGTACAATGAATTTGGTCAGTATCGCTCCTTCAAACAACGACTTATAGGGTGTACCCTGTATACAGTATTATATCTACCAGTAGACCTACGCTCACTACCTCTTAACCGATGCGCGTTCCCGTCGGAGGCAGTCATTTTTCGGCAAGGTTCAATGTGTTGTGCCTTCAGATGGTGTTCTGCACACTTTGGTTGCGCTGATTTGAGTTCCTTTTGCTTTCTTAGCATGGCCTTTCTGCTGATCGTTGACCTCAACATGGCATCACTGTATATTTTCTGTTTGTCACACCGTGGTTGTGCAAGCAGTTTGTAAAAATACTACCAGTAACCATGCCACATTAAAAGCTCCTTGAATCACCTTTCTTCCTAATGCTGATAGTCTGTTTGAACTTGATTTGGGCGTCCTGATCATGTCTACCTGCCTAAATGCAATGACTTACTGCCATGTGATTGGCTCCTTCAATCAGTGTGTTCATAAACAGAAAATGTGTACCTAATAAATTGGCAGATGTGTGTTTAAATCCAACCAGGAAGGAATATAGAAAGCAGTTTATAGTAGACATGTAGTTTTTCCTCTGCAGCTATAGGTGGGTGGAGTTTGCACTGCAGCTTCTGTGGCGTTTGTTTTGTTCACCGTTGTTGGAGACCATTATGGCTACATTGTTGAAATTAAAGAAACACACTCAGTGCAAACATAGCCACAATCTGGAAATATAAAATGAGGTCACCCTGTGACGCTGCCGACACCGAGGCTCATTTCAGCACCGTGGACAGCGCTATGAAATCACGGCACACATTGACAAATAAACTCATGAGTACAGTCCTCACAGTTTAAGTGAGGACACGCACCGCAGCCGCGGAACCACAAGGCTCCCCAGTTACGACAGGTACCGCCGCCGCAGCGCACGGCACCGGAACCGCAGCCGCGGAGCGCACGGAGCGCACAGCAGCCACGGAGCCCGCGCAAACCGAGATACATTCAAGATACATTCTCAACATTAACTTCATAAAAAAAGTGCGGTGCGCCCGGCCCCGCCTCGGCCCGGCGCGTGTCGGTCTTCACTTAAGCCGCGCGGCGTGGCGCAGCGCACAGGCGCACCCTCCATATCCGCACAACGGCGCGACGCGCACCGCAGCCGCTGAACCACCAGGCTCCTCAGTTGCCACACGTACCGCAGCCACAGCACACGGCACCGAGATCCCACCTCGGCCCGGCGCGTGTCGGTCCTCACTTAAGCCGCGCGGCGGGGCACACAGTCAGCGCAAACACGACACGTACCGCCGCCGCAGCGCCAAACGCACAGCAGCCGCGGAACCAGCGTCTCAGCAGACGCCATCCCTGCCGTGAAAACGCGGAAACACACTAAACTACAAACAACGCCACATTTCACAAATAATACATGCAACATGTTTACCTTTTTATTGACAGTGCTTCTATTTGACTATTGCATCGCAAGTAGTGATGATGACATCATGTTTTCTTTTTTAAGTTGAATGATTTGTCTGAATACACTGAAAACACTGAACATGTGTTTGTTCCCGAGCCACTCCATATCCACACTCCGGCGCACCGCTGCCGCTGAACCACCAGGCTCCTCAGTTGCGACACGTACCGCAGCCACAGCACACGGCACCGAGATCCCACCTCGGCCCGGCGCGTGTCGGTCCTCACTTAAGCCGCGCGGCGGGGCACACAGTCAGCGCAAACACGACACGTACCGCCGCCGCAGCGCCAAACGCACAGCAGCCGCGGAATCAGCGTCTCAGCAGACGCCATCCCTGCCGTGAAAACGCGGAAACACACTAAACTACAAACAACGCCACATTTCACAAATAATACATGCAACATGTTTACCTTTTTATTGGCAGTGCTTCTATTTGACTATTGCATCGCAAGTAGTGATGATGACATCATGTTTTCTTTTTTAAGTTGAATGATTTGTCTGAATACACTGAAAACACTGAACATGTGTTTGTTCCCGAGCCACTCCATATCCACATTCCGGCGCAGCGCTGCCGCTGAACCACCAGGCTCCTCAGTTGCGACACGTACCGCAGCCACAGCACACGGCACCGAGATCCCACCTCGGCCCGGCGCGTGTCGGTCCTCACTTAAGCCGCGCGGCGGGGCACACAGTCAGCGCAAACACGACACGTACCGCCGCCGCAGCGCCAAACGCACAGCAGCCGCGGAACCAGCGTCTCAGCAGACGCCATCCCTGCCGTGAAAACGCGGAAACACACTAAACTACAAACAACGCCACATTTCACAAATAATACATGCAACATGTTTACCTTTTTATTGACAGTGCTTCTATTTGACTATTGCATCGCAAGTAGTGATGATGACATCATGTTTTCTTTTTTAAGTTGAATGATTTGTCTGAATACACTGAAAACACTGAACATGTGTTTGTTCCCGAGCCACTCCATATCCACATTCCGGCGCAGCGCTGCCGCTGAACCACCAGGCTCCTCAGTTGCGACACGTACCGCAGCCACAGCACACGGCACCGAGATCCCACCTCGGCCCGGCGCGTGTCGGTCCTCACTTAAGCCGCGCGGCGGGGCACACAGTCAGCGCAAACACGACACGTACCGCCACCGCAGCGCCAAACGCACAGCAGCCGCGGAATCAGCGTCTCAGCAGACGCCATCCCTGCCGTGAAAACGCGGAAACACACTAAACTACAAACAACGCCACATTTCACAAATAATACATGCAACATGTTTACCTTTTTATTGACAGTGCTTCTATTTGACTATTGCATCGCAAGTAGTGATGATGACATCATGTTTTCTTTTTTAAGTTGAATGATTTGTCTGAATACACTGAAAACACTGAACATGTGTTTGTTCCCTTTTCAGGATGAGTTGGAAGCAACCCAAGAGGGGCAGTGGCCCTGGTGGCAGTAGTGAATGAAGATCAGGTTAGTTTACTGGCCTGAGTACAGTCCTCACAGTTTAAGTGAGGACACGCACCGCGGCCGCGGAACCACAAGGCTCCCCAGTTACGACAGGTACCGCCGCCGCAGCGCACGGCACCGGAACCGCAGCCGCGGAGCGCACGGAGCGCACAGCAGCCACGGAGCCCGCGCAAACCGAGATACATTCAAGATACATTCTCAACATTAACTTCATAAAAAAAGTGCGGTGCGCCCGGCCCCGCCTCGGCCCGGCGCGTGTCGGTCTTCACTTAAGCCGCGCGGCGTGGCGCAGCGCACAGGCGCACCCTCCATATCCGCACAACGGCGCGACGCGCACCGCAGCCGCTGAACCACCAGGCTCCTCAGTTGCCACACGTACCGCAGCCACAGCACACGGCACCGAGATCCCACCTCGGCCCGGCGCGTGTCGGTCCTCACTTAAGCCGCGCGGCGGGGCACACAGTCAGCGCAAACACGACACGTACCGCCGCCGCAGCGCCAAACGCACAGCAGCCGCGGAACCAGCGTCTCAGCAGACGCCATCCCTGCCGTGAAAACGCGGAAACACACTAAACTACAAACAACGCCACATTTCACAAATAATACATGCAACATGTTTACCTTTTTATTGACAGTGCTTCTATTTGACTATTGCATCGCAAGTAGTGATGATGACATCATGTTTTCTTTTTTAAGTTGAATGATTTGTCTGAATACACTGAAAACACTGAACATGTGTTTGTTCCCTTTTCAGGATGAGTTGGAAGCAACCCAAGAGGGGCAGTGGCCCTGGTGGCAGTAGTGAATGAAGATCAGGTTCCTGCAGGAGTTCCCTTTGAAACTCACCATGTGTCTCTGGTCCTCACAATCAGGTTGTAATGGCTCACACACTGATCTACGCTCTCCATTTGAAGTTGTCAGAAGTAGAATGTAATAATTTGATTTAGTAGAAAGAAAAGAGTCAATTCAACTTAAGTATTAACATTTGTATAAAGAAGATCATTTCAGTTCAGATAAATCCGTTTCACATAAGTGTCACATACTTAGTAGTTTTCATTAACTGAATGGAATTAGTACAATGCACTTTACCCAAGTTACTTTAACAACAAATACTTGAGTTACTTGTACTCAAATCAAATACTTTTGTATGCTTAAATTGTTTGAGTTAATAAACTTAATTGGTTTCCTAAATGGTTAAAGTTGAAGTAACTCATTCCCCGCAGACAAGATACATTCTCAACATTAACTTCATAAAACCAGAGACCATTATGGCTACATTGTTGAAATGAAAGAAACACACTCAGTGCAAACATAGCCACAATCTGGAAATATAAAATGAGGTGGCCCCGTGACGCTGCCGACACCGAGGCTCATTTCATCACCGTGGACAGCGCTATGAAATCACGGCACACATTGACAAATGAACTCATGTGCATGCTCAAGCTACAATACAATTTCAAATGCATTCTTTTCTTTTTTTCTTTAGATACAAGGAAGTGCGGTGCGCCCGGCCCCGCCAGGATCCCACCTCAGCCCGGCGCGTGTCGGTCTTCACTTAAGCCGCGCGGCGTGGCGCGGCACACAGGCGCACACTCCATATCCACACTCCGGCTCAACGCGCACCGCAGCCACTGAACCACCAGGCTCCTCAGTCACAGCGCACATGTTTTCAATAATAAGCCCCGCCCCAAACATTTCAAGCTTTCACACCTGATTGGCTGACCATTGTGCCAATATTTAAACTCCTGTGTTGACAGCCGCACCAGAGGGAGAGGAGATGCTGACAGATCACAGACGTAAGTTTGACGTTACTTTGTTTCCTTGTTTTCTCACTGACTCCAGTCTTCTTCTCATCTCTTGTCTTTAATGAAACCATCACAGTCCCATGTTTGTGTCTCACTCTCTGTTTGCAGCACCAATGCAAACCTGCTACAGTACAAACCTGCTACAAACCCCAGACTGGATTCGGTTTACTGGCGTGAGTACAACAGAAAGTCATCACAACCAGACAGAAACAAACCGCAAACACACTTAACACTTGAATCTAAGTGTAGAGTCGAACGTTAACACTTTAATTTTGATCATATGACATTAAACTAATATTTAATTACCTCATTTATTTTTTTTATAATTTTAATAATGTAAATATTAGCATTTTAGCTCAATAGCTTCCAGGCAATGTGACCCAAAGACTCCAAGTGAGTGTACAAACATAGTACTAGACTGCCTAGTCAGGACACACCTCTTTATATTCCATTTAAATACTTGATTTACTTTCAATCATTTCTTTAATGCAAATATTAGCATTTTATCTCAATCGCGTCCAGGCCATGTGACCCTAAAGATTCCAAAACAGTGCAGCAACATAGAACTAGACTGCCTAGTCAGGACACACCTCTTTTTATTCCATTTTAGTACCTCCCATAATTTTTTTTAATCCATTTTTAACGGTAATTCGTTGATGGTCCCTAAATGAGACCACGGTTGTTGAGAGCGATGGGTCGGACTTTGTACAAGCCGTGATCGTGCACCTATCTCGGGGTGGAGAAGGAGGAGGGTGCCGTTGGATCTGGAGCGAATGTCTGTTGAATATCCAACCTGGAACTGATTTCAGCGCGGTACGTTGTCGGAGGTGATCAGCTCCGCCTCTGCGGACGCTCGGTGCTCACAGTGCCCAGGGCAGAGCAGCGTTACCTCGGCCTGTCCTGATGAAATGATCCTCTGGCTCAGACGTCTCTCAGATGCTTGGTGTGATCCATAGATTTGTGGTTGACATGTTACTTTGTTTTTAATGTAAACACTTTGTATATTATTACTAATAATTGATTTTACCTTCGAATTTTAGGTTTATATTAAAGTGGCACGGCCATTGTATATGTATTTGTTAAAATCCCAAGTCTCCTCCTCACCTGCCTCATCACTGGCCCACCTACCTGGACCACACCCCTAATCCTATATAACCCGCCCCTTCCGCCCTTTGACCCCCCTATTTTCCCTCCAAACAATCCACGAGAACAAAGGGACACTGGCTGTGAGTTTTATGGACGTTCACTCATTTAATGATTCATTTGGTTGATACTACATCTTGTATGAAGACTTACTTATTGCTTGTGTGTCATTATACTAGATTCCTGAGTTTAATCCTTTGCTAAAGAGAGGAAAGTAAGAGTGGATGTATTATTGATGTTAGTCTAAGACAACCTCATTTCTTATTGTATATTTGATACTTTCTAGATTGTAATATTTCCTTTATCATTTTCATATAGACAGAATCATCCACCATTACCCCTCATCACCGACTACCGTTTACTTGGAAATAAAATATTGCAACTTGGAAAGCTGCCTGGATCCTGTGTTTAAATGTGCACCCAACATATGATGTTCAGTCAATCACCGCCACTATAGTGTACAGTTCTTTCATATTTGTGTATGTATTTGAATATAAATGTACAATTGTAAGTTCAAATAAATAATACATTAACTGTCAGTTGATGTACTGATATCTATGAGTAGTCTAGTGAAAAACAGACGTAGCACCATCAGTAGCTCTTTGTGTTTTATGTCACAGGTCTCCATCAACATATGCAGCACTCGGGCATGAAGAAACTGTGAATTCAGCTCCTCCTTGCCGAACTAAAAGAGAGACGACCTGCACTCTTTAGTGAAGCTCAAGTGAGTGAAAGAGGATGGTGACACCCACACACCGTCAAAGTCATCGTTGTAGCAATGCCTCATCTGGAAAAGAGTTTTAATATGACAGCGAGGCTCATTTCAGCACCGTGGACAGCGCTATGAAATCACGGCACACATTGACAAATAAAATCATGCGCATGCTCAAGCTACAATACAATTTCAAATGCATTCTTTTCTTTTTATTAAGATACAAGGAAGTGCGGTGCGGCCCGGCGCGTGTCGGTCTTCACTTAAGCCGCGGCGCACCCTCCATATCCACACTCCGGCGCGACGCGCACTGCAGCCACTGAACCACCAGGCTCCTCAGTTGCGACACGTACCGCAGCCACAGCGCCCAGCCCTGCCGAGATCCCACCTCGGCCTGGCGCGTGTCGGTCTTCACTTAAGCCGCGCGGCGTGGCGCACAAACCTACAAACCTGCTACAAACCCCAGACTGGATTCGGTTTACTGGCGTGAGTACAGTCCTCACAGTTTAAGTGAGGACACGCACTTTTATTCTCAGTTTGGTATAAGATGTGAGTACAGTGTAACGCCACATTTCACAACTAATACATGCAACATGTTTACCTTTTTATTGACAGTGCTTCTATTTGACTATTGCATCGCAAGTAGTGATGATGACATCATGTTTTCTTTTTTAAGTTGAATGATTTGTCTGAATACACTGAAAACACTGAACATGTGTTTGTTCCCTTTTCAGGATGAGTTGGAAGCAACCCTAGAGGGGCAGTGGCCCTGGTGGCAGTAGTGAATGAAGATCAGGTTCCTGCAGGAGTTCCCTTTGAAACTCACCATGTGTCTCTGGTCCTCACAATCAGGTTGTAATGGCTCACACACTGATCTACGCTCTCCATTTGAAGTTGTCAGAAGTAGAATGTAATAATTTGATTTAGTAGAAAGAAAAGAGTCAATTCAACTTAAGTATTAACATTTGTATAAAGAAGATCATTTCAGTTCAGATAAATCCGTTTCACATAAGTGTCACATACTTAGTAGTTTTCATTAACTGAATGGAATTAGTACAATGCACTTTACCCAAGTTACTTTAACAACAAATACTTGAGTTACTTGTACTCAAATCAAATACTTTTGTATGCTTAAATTGTTTGAGTTAATAAACTTAATTGGTTTCCTAAATGGTTAAAGTTGAAGTAACTCATTCCCCGCAGACAAGATACATTCTCAACATTAACTTCATAAAACCAGAGACCATTATGGCTACATTGTTGAAATGAAAGAAACACACTCAGTGCAAACATAGCCACAATCTGGAAATATAAAATGAGGTGGCCCCGTGACGCTGCCGACACCGAGGCTCATTTCATCACCGTGGACAGCGCTATGAAATCACGGCACACATTGACAAATGAACTCATGTGCATGCTCAAGCTACAATACAATTTCAAATGCATTCTTTTCTTTTTTTCTTTAGATACAAGGAAGTGCGGTGCGCCCGGCCCCGCCAGGATCCCACCTCAGCCCGGCGCGTGTCGGTCTTCACTTAAGCCGCGCGGCGTGGCGCGGCACACAGGCGCACACTCCATATCCACACTCCGGCTCAATGCGCACCGCAGCCACTGAACCACCAGGCTCCTCAGTCACAGCGCACATGTTTTCAATAATAAGCCCCGCCCCAAACATTTCAAGCTTTCACACCTGATTGGCTGACCATTGTGCCAATATTTAAACTCCTGTGTTGACAGCCGCACCAGAGGGACAGATCACAGATGTAAGTTTGACGTTACTTTGTTTCCTTGTTTATTCACTGACATCAGTCTTCTTCTCATCTCTTGTCTTTAATGAAACGATCACAGTCACCTGTTTGTGTCTCACTCTCTGTTTGCAGCATCAACGCAAACCTGCTACAAAACCCGGACTGGTATTCATGGACGGACTGAACTGGATTCGGTTTGATGGTGTGAGTACAACAGAAACTCATCACAACCAAACAGAAACAAACACACTTAACACTTAATTGTAAGTGTACACTCAAACTTTAACACTTTTTTTTATCATATGACATTTAAACTAATATTTAAATAAACATTTAGTTTGGAATGAGTATCAAGTAAAACCTGAAGTGGAGCTCCACTGAATATTATTATTATTATTATTATTATTATTATTATTATTATTGTTACTAAGTGATGACGAAAAAAACCCAGGTCAGTATTTTGTAACCTAAGAAAACCAATGTGATGTAAGTAATTATTGAAAAGGCTATTTATTAATTTAAATAATTAATGACACTTAAGTCGTTATTTAATGGTGTATTTATTAATATAAATCATCTAAAAAGGCTTGGGTTTCTAGTAACTAACTGGTGCTAACTAACTCAGCAGCCAGGAGTCACACTGTGAGTGGCTAATTGGAAGAATCAGTAGAGGAGAGGAAAGTAGAGGAAACCAGGTGCATGTACAGTGAATTTGGTCAATATTGCTTCTTGCAATAAAGAGTTACAGGGTGCTGTCACATTTCGGCAGGGCCTGCCGAGAAGTGACTGCACCCTGTAACTCTGGATTGTTAGGGCTTACATTCTCTATCTTTTCAGCATTAGCAGTCGAGGAAAACAGGTGCATGTACAATGAATTTGGTCAGTATCGCTCCTTCAAACAACGACTTATAGGGTGTACCCTGTATACAGTATTATATCTACCAGTAGACCTACGCTCACTACCTCTTAACCGATGCGCGTTCCCGTCGGAGGCAGTCATTTTTCGGCAAGGTTCAATGTGTTGTGCCTTCAGATGGTGTTCTGCACACTTTGGTTGCGCTGATTTGAGTTCCTTTTGCTTTCTTAGCATGGCCTTTCTGCTGATCTTTGACCTCAACATGGCATCACTGGATATTTTCTGTTTGTCACACCGTGGTTGTGCAAGCAGTTTGTAAAAATACTACCAGTAACCATGCCACATTAAAAGCTCCTTGAATCACCTTTCTTCCTAATGCTGATAGTCTGTTTGAACTTGATTTGGGCGTCCTGATCATGTCTACCTGCCTAAATGCAATGACTTACTGCCATGTGATTGGCTCCTTCAATCAGTGTGTTCATAAACAGAAAATGTGTACCTAATAAATTGGCAGATGTGTGTTTAAATCCAACCAGGAAGGAATATAGAAAGCAGTTTATAGTAGACATGTAGTTTTTCCTCTGCAGTTATAGGTGGGTGGAGTTTGCACTGCAGCTTCTGTGGCGTTTGTTTTGTTCACCGTTGTTGGAGACCATTATGGCTACATTGTTGAAATTAAAGAAACACACTCAGTGCAAACATAGCCACAATCTGGAAATATAAAATGAGGTCACCCTGTGACGCTGCCGACACCGAGGCTCATTTCAGCACCGTGGACAGCGCTATGAAATCACGGCACACATTGACAAATAAACTCATGAGTACAGTCCTCACAGTTTAAGTGAGGACACGCACCGCGGCCGCGGAACCACCAGGCTCCCCAGTTACGACAGGTACCGCCGCCGCAGCGCACGGCACCGGAACCGCAGCCGCGGAGCGCACGGAGCGCACAGCAGCCACGGAGCCCGCGCAAACCGAGATACATTCAAGATACATTCTCAACATTAACTTCATAAAAAAAGTGCGGTGCGCCCGGCCCCGCCTCGGCCCGGCGCGTGTCGGTCTTCACTTAAGCCGCGCGGCGTGGCGCAGCGCACAGGCGCACCCTCCATATCCGCACAACGGCGCGACGCGCACCGCAGCCGCTGAACCACCAGGCTCCTCAGTTGCCACACGTACCGCAGCCACAGCACACGGCACCGAGATCCCACCTCGGCCCGGCGCGTGTCGGTCCTCACTTAAGCCGCGCGGCGGGGCACACAGTCAGCGCAAACACGACACGTACCGCCGCCGCAGCGCCAAACGCACAGCAGCCGCGGAACCAGCGTCTCAGCAGACGCCATCCCTGCCGTGAAAACGCGGAAACACACTAAACTACAAACAACGCCACATTTCACAAATAATACATGCAACATGTTTACCTTTTTATTGACAGTGCTTCTATTTGACTATTGCATCGCAAGTAGTGATGATGACATCATGTTTTCTTTTTTAAGTTGAATGATTTGTCTGAATACACTGAAAACACTGAACATGTGTTTGTTCCCGAGCCACTCCATATCCACACTCCGGCGCACCGCTGCCGCTGAACCACCAGGCTCCTCAGTTGCGACACGTACCGCAGCCACAGCACACGGCACCGAGATCCCACCTCGGCCCGGCGCGTGTCGGTCCTCACTTAAGCCGCGCGGCGGGGCACACAGTCAGCGCAAACACGACACGTACCGCCGCCGCAGCGCCAAACGCACAGCAGCCGCGGAATCAGCGTCTCAGCAGACGCCATCCCTGCCGTGAAAACGCGGAAACACACTAAACTACAAACAACGCCACATTTCACAAATAATACATGCAACATGTTTACCTTTTTATTGGCAGTGCTTCTATTTGACTATTGCATCGCAAGTAGTGATGATGACATCATGTTTTCTTTTTTAAGTTGAATGATTTGTCTGAATACACTGAAAACACTGAACATGTGTTTGTTCCCTTTTCAGGATGAGTTGGAAGCAACCCAAGAGGGGCAGTGGCCCTGGTGGCAGTAGTGAATGAAGATCAGGTTAGTTTACTGGCCTGAGTACAGTCCTCACAGTTTAAGTGAGGACACGCACCGCGGCCGCGGAACCACAAGGCTCCCCAGTTACGAGAGGTACCGCCGCCACAGCGCACGGCACCGGAACCGCAGCCGCGGAGCGCACGGAGCGCACAGCAGCCACGGAGCCCGCGCAAACCGAGATACATTCAAGATACATTCTCAACATTAACTTCATAAAAAAAGTGCGGTGCGCCCGGCCCCGCCTCGGCCCGGCGCGTGTCGGTCTTCACTTAAGCCGCGCAGCGTGGCGCAGCGCACAGGCGCACCCTCCATATCCGCACAACGGCGCGACGCGCACCGCAGCCGCTGAACCACCAGGCTCCTCAGTTGCCACACGTACCGCAGCCACAGCACACGGCACCGAGATCCCACCTCGGCCCGGCGCGTGTCGGTCCTCACTTAAGCCGCGCGGCGGGGCACACAGTCAGCGCAAACACGACACGTACCGCCACCGCAGCGCCAAACGCACAGCAGCCGCGGAATCAGCGTCTCAGCAGACGCCATCCCTGCCGTGAAAACGCGGAAACACACTAAACTACAAACAACGCCACATTTCACAAATAATACATGCAACATGTTTACCTTTTTATTGACAGTGCTTCTATTTGACTATTGCATCGCAAGTAGTGATGATGACATCATGTTTTCTTTTTTAAGTTGAATGATTTGTCTGAATACACTGAAAACACTGAACATGTGTTTGTTCCCTTTTCAGGATGAGTTGGAAGCAACCCAAGAGGGGCAGTGGCCCTGGTGGCAGTAGTGAATGAAGATCAGGTTAGTTTACTGGCCTGAGTACAGTCCTCACAGTTTAAGTGAGGACACGCACCGCGGCCGCAGAACCACAAGGCTCCCCAGTTACGACAGGTACCGCCGCCGCAGCGCACGGCACCGGAACCGCAGCCGCGGAGCGCACGGAGCGCACAGCAGCCACGGAGCCCGCGCAAACCGAGATACATTCAAGATACATTCTCAACATTAACTTCATAAAAAAAGTGCGGTGCGCCCGGCCCGCCTCGGCCCGGCGCGTGTCGGTCTTCACTTAAGCCGCGCGGCGTGGCGCAGCGCACAGGCGCACCCTCCATATCCGCACAACGGCGCGACGCGCACCGCAGCCGCTGAACCACCAGGCTCCTCAGTTGCCACACGTACCGCAGCCACAGCACACGGCACCGAGATCCCACCTCGGCCCGGCGCGTGTCGGTCCTCACTTAAGCCGCGCGGCGGGGCACACAGTCAGCGCAAACACGACACGTACCGCCGCCGCAGCGCCAAACGCACAGCAGCCGCGGAACCAGCGTCTCAGCAGACGCCATCCCTGCCGTGAAAACGCGGAAACACACTAAACTACAAACAACGCCACATTTCACAAATAATACATGCAACATGTTTACCTTTTTATTGACAGTGCTTCTATTTGACTATTGCATCGCAAGTAGTGATGATGACATCATGTTTTCTTTTTTAAGTTGAATGATTTGTCTGAATACACTGAAAACACTGAACATGTGTTTGTTCCCTTTTCAGGATGAGTTGGAAGCAACCCAAGAGGGGCAGTGGCCCTGGTGGCAGTAGTGAATGAAGATCAGGTTAGTTTACTGGCCTGAGTACAGTCCTCACAGTTTAAGTGAGGACACGCACCGCGGCCGCGGAACCACAAGGCTCCCCAGTTACGACAGGTACCGCCGCCGCAGCGCACGGCACCGGAACAGCAGCCGCGGAGCGCACGGAGCGCACAGCAGCCACGGAGCCCGCGCAAACCGAGATACATTCAAGATACATTCTCAACATTAACTTCATAAAAAAAGTGCGGTGCGCCCGGCCCCGCCTCGGCCCGGCGCGTGTCGGTCTTCACTTAAGCCGCGCGGCGTGGCGCAGCGCACAGGCGCACCCTCCATATCCGCACAACGGCGCGACGCGCACCGCAGCCGCTGAACCACCAGGCTCCTCAGTTGCCACACGTACCGCAGCCACAGCACACGGCACCGAGATCCCACCTCGGCCCGGCGCGTGTCGGTCCTCACTTAAGCCGCGCGGCGGGGCACACAGTCAGCGCAAACACGACACGTACCGCCGCCGCAGCGCCAAACGCACAGCAGCCGCGGAACCAGCGTCTCAGCAGACGCCATCCCTGCCGTGAAAACGCGGAAACACACTAAACTACAAACAACGCCACATTTCACAAATAATACATGCAACATGTTTACCTTTTTATTGACAGTGCTTCTATTTGACTATTGCATCGCAAGTAGTGATGATGACATCATGTTTTCTTTTTTAAGTTGAATGATTTGTCTGAATACACTGAAAACACTGAACATGTGTTTGTTCCCTTTTCAGGATGAGTTGGAAGCAACCCCAAGAGGGGCAGTGGCCCTGGTGGCAGTAGTGAATGAAGATCAGGTTAGTTTACTGGCCTGAGTACAGTCCTCACAGTTTAAGTGAGGACACGCACCGCGGCCGCGGAACCACAAGGCTCCCCAGTTACGACAGGTACCGCCGCCGCAGCGCACGGCACCGGAACCGCAGCCGCGGAGCGCACAGAGCGCACAGCAGCCACGGAGCCCGCGCAAACCGAGATACATTCAAGATACATTCTCAACATTAACTTCATAAAAAAAGTGCGGTGCGCCCGGCCCCGCCTCGGCCCGGCGCGTGTCGGTCTTCACTTAAGCCGCGCGCCGTGGCGCAGCGCACAGGCGCACCCTCCATATCCGCACAACGGCGCGACGCGCACCGCAGCCGCTGAACCACCAGGCTCCTCAGTTGCCACACGTACCGCAGCCACAGCACACGGCACCGAGATCCCACCTCGGCCCGGCGCGTGTCGGTCCTCACTTAAGCCGCGCGGCGGGGCACACAGTCAGCGCAAACACGACACGTACCGCCGCCGCAGCGCCAAACGCACAGCAGCCGCGGAACCAGCGTCTCAGCAGACGCCATCCCTGCCGTGAAAACGCGGAAACACACTAAACTACAAACAACGCCACATTTCACAAATAATACATGCAACATGTTTACCTTTTTATTGACAGTGCTTCTATTTGACTATTGCATCGCAAGTAGTGATGATGACATCATGTTTTCTTTTTAAGTTGAATGATTTGTCTGAATACACTGAAAACACTGAACATGTGTTTGTTCCCTTTTCAGGATGAGTTGGAAGCAACCCAAGAGGGGCAGTGGCCCTGGTGGCAGTAGTGAATGAAGATCAGGTTAGTTTACTGGCCTGAGTACAGTCCTCACAGTTTAAGTGAGGACACGCACCGCGGCCGCGGAACCACAAGGCTCCCCAGTTACGACAGGTACCGCCGCCGCAGCGCACGGCACCGGAACCGCAGCCGCGGAGCGCACGGAGCGCACAGCAGCCACGGAGCCCGCGCAAACCGAGATACATTCAAGATACATTCTCAACATTAACTTCATAAAAAAAGTGCGGTGCGCCCGGCCCCGCCTCGGCCCGGCGCGTGTCGGTCTTCACTTAAGCCGCGCGGCGTGGCGCAGCGCACAGGCGCACCCTCCATATCCGCACAACGGCGCGACGCCGCTGAACCACCAGGCTCCTCAGTTGCCACACGTACCGCAGCCACAGCACACGGCACCGAGATCCCACCTCGGCCCGGCGCGTGTCGGTCCTCACTTAAGCCGCGCGGCGGGGCACACAGTCAGCGCAAACACGACACGTACCGCCACCGCAGCGCCAAACGCACAGCAGCCGCGGAATCAGCGTCTCAGCAGACGCCATCCCTGCCGTGAAAACGCGGAAACACACTAAACTACAAACAACGCCACATTTCACAAATAATACATGCAACATGTTTACCTTTTTATTGACAGTGCTTCTATTTGACTATTGCATCGCAAGTAGTGATGATGACATCATGTTTTCTTTTTTAAGTTGAATGATTTGTCTGAATACACTGAAAACACTGAACATGTGTTTGTTCCCTTTTCAGGATGAGTTGGAAGCAACCCAAGAGGGGCAGTGGCCCTGGTGGCAGTAGTGAATGAAGATCAGGTTAGTTTACTGGCCTGAGTACAGTCCTCACAGTTTAAGTGAGGACACGCACCGCGGCCGCGGAACCACAAGGCTCCCCAGTTACGAGAGGTACCGCCGCCGCAGCGCACGGCACCGGAACCGCAGCCGCGGAGCGCACGGAGCGCACAGCAGCCACGGAGCCCGCGCAAACCGAGATACATTCAAGATACATTCTCAACATTAACTTCATAAAAAAAGTGCGGTGCGCCCGGCCCCGCCTCGGCCCGGCGCGTGTCGGTCTTCACTTAAGCCGCGCGGCGTGGCGCAGCGCACAGGCGCACCCTCCATATCCGCACAACGGCGCGACGCCGCTGAACCACCAGGCTCCTCAGTTGCCACACGTACCGCAGCCACAGCACACGGCACCGAGATCCCACCTCGGCCCGGCGCGTGTCGGTCCTCACTTAAGCCGCGCGGCGGGGCACACAGTCAGCGCAAACACGACACGTACCGCCGCCGCAGCGCCAAACGCACAGCAGCCGCGGAACCAGCGTCTCAGCAGACGCCATCCCTGCCGTGAAAACGCGGAAACACACTAAACTACAAACAACGCCACATTTCACAAATAATACATGCAACATGTTTACCTTTTTATTGACAGTGCTTCTATTTGACTATTGCATCGCAAGTAGTGATGATGACATCATGTTTTCTTTTTTAAGTTGAATGATTTGTCTGAATACACTGAAAACACTGAACATGTGTTTGTTCCCTTTTCAGGATGAGTTGGAAGCAACCCAAGAGGGGCAGTGGCCCTGGTGGCAGTAGTGAATGAAGATCAGGTTAGTTTACTGGCCTGAGTACAGTCCTCACAGTTTAAGTGAGGACACGCACCGCGGCCGCAGAACCACAAGGCTCCCCAGTTACGACAGGTACCGCCGCCGCAGCGCACGGCACCGGAACCGCAGCCGCGGAGCGCACGGAGCGCACAGCAGCCACGGAGCCCGCGCAAACCGAGATACATTCAAGATACATTCTCAACATTAACTTCATAAAAAAAGTGCGGTGCGCCCGGCCCCGCCTCGGCCCGGCGCGTGTCGGTCTTCACTTAAGCCGCGCGCCGTGGCGCAGCGCACAGGCGCACCCTCCATATCCGCACAACGGCGCGACGCGCACCGCAGCCGCTGAACCACCAGGCTCCTCAGTTGCCACACGTACCGCAGCCACAGCACACGGCACCGAGATCCCACCTCGGCCCGGCGCGTGTCGGTCCTCACTTAAGCCGCGCGGCGGGGCACACAGTCAGCGCAAACACGACACGTACCGCCGCCGCAGCGCCAAACGCACAGCAGCCGCGGAACCAGCGTCTCAGCAGACGCCATCCCTGCCGTGAAAACGCGGAAACACACTAAACTACAAACAACGCCACATTTCACAAATAATACATGCAACATGTTTACCTTTTTATTGACAGTGCTTCTATTTGACTATTGCATCGCAAGTAGTGATGATGACATCATGTTTTCTTTTTTAAGTTGAATGATTTGTCTGAATACACTGAAAACACTGAACATGTGTTTGTTCCCGAGCCACTCCATATCCACACTCCGGCGCACCGCTGCCGCTGAACCACCAGGCTCCTCAGTTGCGACACGTACCGCAGCCACAGCACACGGCACCGAGATCCCACCTCGGCCCGGCGCGTGTCGGTCCTCACTTAAGCCGCGCGGCGGGGCACACAGTCAGCGCAAACACGACACGTACCGCCACCGCAGCGCCAAACGCACAGCAGCCGCGGAATCAGCGTCTCAGCAGACGCCATCCCTGCCGTGAAAACGCGGAAACACACTAAACTACAAACAACGCCACATTTCACAAATAATACATGCAACATGTTTACCTTTTTATTGACAGTGCTTCTATTTGACTATTGCATCGCAAGTAGTGATGATGACATCATGTTTTCTTTTTTAAGTTGAATGATTTGTCTGAATACACTGAAAACACTGAACATGTGTTTGTTCCCTTTTCAGGATGAGTTGGAAGCAACCCCAAGAGGGGCAGTGGCCCTGGTGGCAGTAGTGAATGAAGATCAGGTTAGTTTACTGGCCTGAGTACAGTCCTCACAGTTTAAGTGAGGACACGCACCGCGGCCGCGGAACCACAAGGCTCCCCAGTTACGAGAGGTACCGCCGCCGCAGCGCACGGCACCGGAACCGCAGCCGCGGAGCGCACGGAGCGCACAGCAGCCACGGAGCCCGCGCAAACCGAGATACATTCAAGATACATTCTCAACATTAACTTCATAAAAAAAGTGCGGTGCGCCCGGCCCCGCCTCGGCCCGGCGCGTGTCGGTCTTCACTTAAGCCGCGCGGCGTGGCGCAGCGCACAGGCGCACCCTCCATATCCGCACAACGGCGCGACGCCGCTGAACCACCAGGCTCCTCAGTTGCCACACGTACCGCAGCCACAGCACACGGCACCGAGATCCCACCTCGGCCCGGCGCGTGTCGGTCCTCACTTAAGCCGCGCGGCGGGGCACACAGTCAGCGCAAACACGACACGTACCGCCGCCGCAGCGCCAAACGCACAGCAGCCGCGGAACCAGCGTCTCAGCAGACGCCATCCCTGCCGTGAAAACGCGGAAACACACTAAACTACAAACAACGCCACATTTCACAAATAATACATGCAACATGTTTACCTTTTTATTGACAGTGCTTCTATTTGACTATTGCATCGCAAGTAGTGATGATGACATCATGTTTTCTTTTTTAAGTTGAATGATTTGTCTGAATACACTGAAAACACTGAACATGTGTTTGTTCCCTTTTCAGGATGAGTTGGAAGCAACCCAAGAGGGGCAGTGGCCCTGGTGGCAGTAGTGAATGAAGATCAGGTTAGTTTACTGGCCTGAGTACAGTCCTCACAGTTTAAGTGAGGACACGCACCGCGGCCGCGGAACCACAAGGCTCCCCAGTTACGACAGGTACCGCCGCCGCAGCGCACGGCACCGGAACAGCAGCCGCGGAGCGCACGGAGCGCACAGCAGCCACGGAGCCCGCGCAAACCGAGATACATTCAAGATACATTCTCAACATTAATTTCATAAAAAAAGTGCGGTGCGCCCGGCCCCGCCTCGGCCCGGCGCGTGTCGGTCTTCACTTAAGCCGCGCGGCGTGGCGCAGCGCACAGACGCACCCTCCATATCCGCACAACGGCGCGACGCGCACCGCAGCCGCTGAACCACCGGGCTCCTCAGTTGCCACACGTACCGCAGCCACAGCACACGGCACCGAGATCCCACCTCGGCCCGGCGCGTGTCGGTCCTCACTTAAGCCGCGCGGCGGGGCACACAGTCAGCGCAAACACGACACGTACCGCCGCCGCAGCGCCAAACGCACAGCAGCCGCGGAACCAGCGTCTCAGCAGACGCCATCCCTGCCGTGAAAACGCGGAAACACACTAAACTACAAACAACGCCACATTTCACAAATAATACATGCAACATGTTTACCTTTTTATTGACAGTGCTTCTATTTGACTATTGCATCGCAAGTAGTGATGATGACATCATGTTTTCTTTTTTAAGTTGAATGATTTGTCTGAATACACTGAAAACACTGAACATGTGTTTGTTCCCGAGCCACTCCATATCCACACTCCGGCGCACCGCTGCCGCTGAACCACCAGGCTCCTCAGTTGCGACACGTACCGCAGCCACAGCACACGGCACCGAGATCCCACCTCGGCCCGGCGCGTGTCGGTCCTCACTTAAGCCGCGCGGCGGGGCACACAGTCAGCGCAAACACGACACGTACCGCCACCGCAGCGCCAAACGCACAGCAGCCGCGGAATCAGCGTCTCAGCAGACGCCATCCCTGCCGTGAAAACGCGGAAACACACTAAACTACAAACAACGCCACATTTCACAAATAATACATGCAACATGTTTACCTTTTTATTGACAGTGCTTCTATTTGACTATTGCATCGCAAGTAGTGATGATGACATCATGTTTTCTTTTTTAAGTTGAATGATTTGTCTGAATACACTGAAAACACTGAACATGTGTTTGTTCCCTTTTCAGGATGAGTTGGAAGCAACCCAAGAGGGGCAGTGGCCCTGGTGGCAGTAGTGAATGAAGATCAGGTTAGTTTACTGGCCTGAGTACAGTCCTCACAGTTTAAGTGAGGACACGCACCGCGACCGCGGAACCACAAGGCTCCCCAGTTACGACAGGTACCGCCGCCGCAGCGCACGGCACCGGAACCGCAGCCGCGGAGCGCACGGAGCGCACAGCAGCCACGGAGCCCGCGCAAACCGAGATACATTCAAGATACATTCTCAGCATTAACTTCATAAAAAAAGTGCGGTGCGCCCGGCCCCGCCTCGGCCAGGCGCGTGTCGGTCTTCACTTAAGCCGCGCGGCGTGGCGCAGCGCACAGGCGCACCCTCCATATCCGCACAACGGCGCGACGCGCACCGCAGCCGCTGAACCACCAGGCTCCTCAGTTGCCACACGTACCGCAGCCACAGCACACGGCACCGAGATCCCACCTCGGCCCGGCGCGTGTCGGTCCTCACTTAAGCCGCGCGGCGGGGCACACAGTCAGTGCAAACACAACACGTACCGCCGCCGCAGCGCCAAACGCACAGCAGCCGCGGAACCAGCGTCTCAGCAGACGCCATCCCTGCCGTGAAAACGCGGAAACACACTAAACTACAAACAACGCCACATTTCACAAATAATACATGCAACATGTTTACCTTTTTATTGACAGTGCTTCTATTTGACTATTGCATCGCAAGTAGTGATGATGACATCATGTTTTCTTTTTTAAGTTGAATGATTTGTCTGAATACACTGAAAACACTGAACATGTGTTTGTTCCCTTTTCAGGATGAGTTGGAAGCAACCCAAGAGGGGCAGTGGCCCTGGTGGCAGTAGTGAATGAAGATCAGGTTAGTTTACTGGCCTGAGTACAGTCCTCACAGTTTAAGTGAGGACACGCACCGCGGCCGCGGAACCACAAGGCTCCCCAGTTACGACAGGTACCGCCGCCGCAGCGCACGGCACCGGAACCGCACCCGCGGAGCGCACGGAGCGCACAGCAGCCACGGAGCCCGCGCAAACCGAGATACATTCAAGATACATTCTCAACATTAACTTCATAAAAAAAGTGCGGTGCGCCCGGCCCCGCCTCGGCCCGGCGCGTGTCGGTCTTCACTTAAGCCGCGCGGCGTGGCGCAGCGCACAGGCGCACCCTCCATATCCGCACAACGGCGCGTCGCGCACCGCAGCCGCTGAACCACCAGGCTCCTCAGTTGCCACACGTACCGCAGCCACAGCACACGGCACCGAGATCCCACCTCGGCCCGGCGCGTGTCGGTCCTCACTTAAGCCGCGCGGCGGGGCACACAGTCAGCGCAAACACGACACGTACCGCCGCCGCAGCGCCAAACGCACAGCAGCCGCGGAACCAGCGTCTCAGCAGACGCCATCCCTGCCGTGAAAACGCGGAAACACACTAAACTACAAACAACGCCACATTTCACAAATAATACATGCAACATGTTTACCTTTTTATTGACAGTGCTTCTATTTGACTATTGCATCGCAAGTAGTGATGATGACATCATGTTTTCTTTTTTAAGTTGAATGATTTGTCTGAATACACTGAAAACACTGAACATGTGTTTGTTCCCGAGCCACTCCATATCCACACTCCGGCGCACCGCTGCCGCTGAACCACCAGGCTCCTCAGTTGCGACACGTACCGCAGCCACAGCACACGGCACCGAGATCCCACCTCGGCCCGGCGCGTGTCGGTCCTCACTTAAGCCGCGCGGCGGGGCACACAGTCAGCGCAAACACGACACGTACCGCCACCGCAGCGCCAAACGCACAGCAGCCGCGGAATCAGCGTTTTCTTTTTTAAGTTGAATGATTTGTCTGAATACACTGAAAACACTGAACATGTGTTTGTTCCCTTTTCAGGATGAGTTGGAAGCAACCCAAGAGGGGCAGTGGCCCTGGTGGCAGTAGTGAATGAAGATCAGGTTAGTTTACTGGCCTCAGTACAGTCCTCACAGTTTAAGTGAGGACACGCACCGCGGCCGCGGAACCACAAGGCTCCCCAGTTACGACAGGTACCGCCGCCGCAGCGCACGGCACCGGAACCGCAGCCGCGGAGCGCACGGAGCGCACAGCAGCCACGGAGCCCGCGCAAACCGAGATACATTCAAGATACATTCTCAACATTAACTTCATAAAAAAAGTGCGGTGCGCCCGGCCCCGCCTCGGCCCGGCGCGTGTCGGTCTTCACTTAAGCCGCGCGGCGTGGCGCAGCGCACAGGCGCACCCTCCATATCTGCACAACGGCGCGACGCGCACCGCAGCCGCTGAACCACCAGGCTCCTCAGTTGCCACACGTACCGCAGCCACAGCACACGGCACCGAGATCCCACCTCGGCCCGGCGCGTGTCGGTCCTCACTTAAGCCGCGCGGCGGGGCACACAGTCAGCGCAAACACGACACGTACCGCCGCCGCAGCGCCAAACGCACAGCAGCCGCGGAACCAGCGTCTCAGCAGACGCCATCCCTGCCGTGAAAACGCGGAAACACACTAAACTACAAACAACGCCACATTTCACAAATAATACATGCAACATGTTTACCTTTTTATTGACAGTGCTTCTATTTGACTATTGCATCGCAAGTAGTGATGATGACATCATGTTTTCTTTTTTAAGTTGAATGATTTGTCTGAATACACTGAAAACACTGAACATGTGTTTGTTCCCTTTTCAGGATGAGTTGGAAGCAACCCAAGAGGGGCAGTGGCCCTGGTGGCAGTAGTGAATGAAGATCAGGTTAGTTTACTGGCCTGAGTACAGTCCTCACAGTTTAAGTGAGGACACGCACCGCGGCCGCGGAACCACAAGGCTCCCCAGTTACGACAGGTACCGCCGCCGCAGCGCACGGCACCGGAACCGCACCCGCGGAGCGCACGGAGCGCACAGCAGCCACGGAGCCCGCGCAAACCGAGATACATTCAAGATACATTCTCAACATTAACTTCATAAAAAAAGTGCGGTGCGCCCGGCCCCGCCTCGGCCCGGCGCGTGTCGGTCTTCACTTAAGCCGCGCGGCGTGGCGCAGCGCACAGGCGCACCCTCCATATCCGCACAACGGCGCGTCGCGCACCGCAGCCGCTGAACCACCAGGCTCCTCAGTTGCCACACGTACCGCAGCCACAGCACACGGCACCGAGATCCCACCTCGGCCCGGCGCGTGTCGGTCCTCACTTAAGCCGCGCGGCGGGGCACACAGTCAGCGCAAACACGACACGTACCGCCGCTGCAGCGCCAAACGCACAGCAGCCGCGGAACCAGCGTCTCAGCAGACGCCATCCCTGCCGTGAAAACGCGGAAACACACTAAACTACAAACAACGCCACATTTCACAAATAATACATGCAACATGTTTACCTTTTTATTGACAGTGCTTCTATTTGACTATTGCATCGCAAGTAGTGATGATGACATCATGTTTTCTTTTTTAAGTTGAATGATTTGTCTGAATACACTGAAAACACTGAACATGTGTTTGTTCCCTTTTCAGGATGAGTTGGAAGCAACCCAAGAGGGGCAGTGGCCCTGGTGGCAGTAGTGAATGAAGATCAGGTTAGTTTACTGGCCTGAGTACAGTCCTCACAGTTTAAGTGAGGACACGCACCGCGGCCGCGGAACCACAAGGCTCCCCAGTTACGACAGGTACCGCCGCCGCAGCGCACGGCACCGGAACCGCAGCCGCGGAGCGCACGGAGCGCACAGCAGCCACGGAGCCCGCGCAAACCGAGATACATTCAAGATACATTCTCAACATTAACTTCATAAAAAAAGTGCGGTGCGCCCGGCCCCGCCTCGGCCCGGCGCGTGTCGGTCTTCACTTAAGCCGCGCGGCGTGGCGCAGCGCACAGGCGCACCCTCCATATCCGCACAACGGCGCGACGCGCACCGCAGCCGCTGAACCACCAGGCTCCTCAGTTGCCACACGTACCGCAGCCACAGCACACGGCACCGAGATCCCACCTCGGCCCGGCGCGTGTCGGTCCTCACTTAAGCCGCGCGGCGGGGCACACAGTCAGCGCAAACACGACACGTACCGCCGCCGCAGCGCCAAACGCACAGCAGCCGCGGAACCAGCGTCTCAGCAGACGCCATCCCTGCCGTGAAAACGCGGAAACACACTAAACTACAAACAACGCCACATTTCACAAATAATACATGCAACATGTTTACCTTTTTATTGACAGTGCTTCTATTTGACTATTGCATCGCAAGTAGTGATGATGACATCATGTTTTCTTTTTTAAGTTGAATGATTTGTCTGAATACACTGAAAACACTGAACATGTGTTTGTTCCCGAGCCACTCCATATCCACACTCCGGCGCACCGCTGCCGCTGAACCACCAGGCTCCTCAGTTGCGACACGTACCGCAGCCACAGCACACGGCACCGAGATCCCACCTCGGCCCGGCGCGTGTCGGTCCTCACTTAAGCCGCGCGGCGGGGCACACAGTCAGCGCAAACACGACACGTACCGCCACCGCAGCGCCAAACGCACAGCAGCCGCGGAATCAGCGTTTTCTTTTTTAAGTTGAATGATTTGTCTGAATACACTGAAAACACTGAACATGTGTTTGTTCCCTTTTCAGGATGAGTTGGAAGCAACCCAAGAGGGGCAGTTGCCCTGGTGGCAGTAGTGAATGAAGATCAGGTTAGTTTACTGGCCTCAGTACAGTCCTCACAGTTTAAGTGAGGACACGCACCGCGGCCGCGGAACCACAAGGCTCCCCAGTTACGACAGGTACCGCCGCCGCAGCGCACGGCACCGGAACCGCAGCCGCGGAGCGCACGGAGCGCACAGCAGCCACGGAGCCCGCGCAAACCGAGATACATTCAAGATACATTCTCAACATTAACTTCATAAAAAAAGTGCGGTGCGCCCGGCCCCGCCTCGGCCCGGCGCGTGTCGGTCTTCACTTAAGCCGCGCGGCGTGGCGCAGCGCACAGGCGCACCCTCCATATCCGCACAACGGCGCGACGCGCACCGCAGCCGCTGAACCACCAGGCTCCTCAGTTGCCACACGTACCGCAGCCACAGCACACGGCACCGAGATCCCACCTCGGCCCGGCGCGTGTCGGTCCTCACTTAAGCCGCGCGGCGGGGCACACAGTCAGCGCAAACACGACACGTACCGCCGCCGCAGCGCCAAACGCACAGCAGCCGCGGAACCAGCGTCTCAGCAGACGCCATCCCTGCCGTGAAAACGCGGAAACACACTAAACTACAAACAACGCCACATTTCACAAATAATACATGCAACATGTTTACCTTTTTATTGACAGTGCTTCTATTTGACTATTGCATCGCAAGTAGTGATGATGACATCATGTTTTCTTTTTTAAGTTGAATGATTTGTCTGAATACACTGAAAACACTGAACATGTGTTTGTTCCCTTTTCAGGATGAGTTGGAAGCAACCCAAGAGGGGCAGTGGCCCTGGTGGCAGTAGTGAATGAAGATCAGGTTAGTTTACTGGCCTGAGTACAGTCCTCACAGTTTAAGTGAGGACACGCACCGCGGCCGCGGAACCACAAGGCTCCCCAGTTACGACAGGTACCGCCGCCGCAGCGCACGGCACCGGAACCGCAGCCGCGGAGCGCACGGAGCGCACAGCAGCCACGGAGCCCGCGCAAACCGAGATACATTCAAGATACATTCTCAACATTAACTTCATAAAAAAAGTGCGGTGCGCCCGGCCCCGCCTCGGCCCGGCGCGTGTCGGTCTTCACTTAAGCCGCGCGGCGTGGCGCAGCGCACAGGCGCACCCTCCATATCCGCACAACGGCGCGACGCGCACCGCAGCCGCTGAACCACCAGGCTCCTCAGTTGCCACACGTACCGCAGCCACAGCACACGGCACCGAGATCCCACCTCGGCCCGGCGCGTGTCGGTCCTCACTTAAGCCGCGCGGCGGGGCACACAGTCAGCGCAAACACGACACGTACCGCCGCCGCAGCGCCAAACGCACAGCAGCCGCGGAACCAGCGTCTCAGCAGACGCCATCCCTGCCGTGAAAACGCGGAAACACACTAAACTACAAACAACGCCACATTTCACAAATAATACATGCAACATGTTTACCTTTTTATTGACAGTGCTTCTATTTGACTATTGCATCGCAAGTAGTGATGATGACATCATGTTTTCTTTTTTAAGTTGAATGATTTGTCTGAATACACTGAAAACACTGAACATGTGTTTGTTCCCGAGCCACTCCATATCCACACTCCGGCGCACCGCTGCCGCTGAACCACCAGGCTCCTCAGTTGCGACACGTACCGCAGCCACAGCACACGGCACCGAGATCCCACCTCGGCCCGGCGCGTGTCGGTCCTCACTTAAGCCGCGCGGCGGGGCACACAGTCAGCGCAAACACGACACGTACCGCCACCGCAGCGCCAAACGCACAGCAGCCGCGGAATCAGCGTCTCAGCAGACGCCATCCCTGCCGTGAAAACGCGGAAACACACTAAACTACAAACAACGCCACATTTCACAAATAATACATGCAACATGTTTACCTTTTTATTGACAGTGCTTCTATTTGACTATTGCATCGCAAGTAGTGATGATGACATCAAGTTTTCTTTTTTAAGTTGAATGATTTGTCTGAATACACTGAAAACACTGAACATGTGTTTGTTCCCTTTTCAGGATGAGTTGGAAGCAACCCAAGAGGGGCAGTGGCCCTGGTGGCAGTAGTGAATGAAGATCAGGTTCCTGCAGGAGTTCCCTTTGAAACTCACCATGTGTCTCTGGTCCTCACAATCAGGTTGTAATGGCTCACACACTGATCTACGCTCTCCATTTGAAGTTGTCAGAAGTAGAATGTAATAATTTGATTTAGTAGAAAGAAAAGAGTCAATTCAACTTAAGTATTAACATTTGTATAAAGAAGATCATTTCAGTTCAGATAAATCCGTTTCACATAAGCGTCACATACTTAGTAGTTTTCATTAACTGAATGGAATTAGTACAATGCACTTTACCCAAGTTACTTTAACAACAAATACTTGAGTTACTTGTACTCAAATCAAATACTTTTGTATGCTTAAATTGTTTGAGTTAATAAACTTAATTGGTTTCCTAAATGGTTAAAGTTGAAGTAACTCATTCCCCGCAGACAAGATACATTCTCAACATTAACTTCATAAAACCAGAGACCATTATGGCTACATTGTTGAAATGAAAGAAACACACTCAGTGCAAACATAGCCACAATCTGGAAATATAAAATGAGGTGGCCCCGTGACCCTGCCGACACCGAGGCTCATTTCATCACCGTGGACAGCGCTATGAAATCACGGCACACATTGACAAATGAACTCATGTGCATGCTCAAGCTACAATACAATTTCAAATGCATTCTTTTCTTTTTTTCTTTAGATACAAGGAAGTGCGGTGCGCCCGGCCCCGCCAGGATCCCACCTCAGCCCGGCGCGTGTCGGTCTTCACTTAAGCCGCGCGGCGTGGCGTGGCGCGGCACACAGGCGCACACTCCATATCCACACTCCGGCTCAACGCGCACCGCAGCCACTGAACCACCAGGCTCCTCAGTCACAGCGCACATGTTTTCAATAATAAGCCCCGCCCCAAACATTTCAAGCTTTCACACATGATTGGCTGACCATTGTGCCAATATTTAAACTCCTGTGTTGACAGCCGCACCAGAGGGACAGATCACAGATGTAAGTTTGACGTTACTTTGTTTCCTTGTTTCTTCACTGACATCAGTCTTCTTCTCATCTCTTGTCTTTAATGAAACGATCACAGTCACCTGTTTGTGTCTCACTCTCTGTTTGCAGCATCAACGCAAACCTGCTACAAAACCCGGACTGGTATTCATGGACGGACTGAACTGGATTCGGTTTGCTGGTGTGAGTACAACAGAAAGTCATCACAACCAAACAGAAACAAACACACTTAACACTTAATTGTAAGTGTACACTCAAACTTTAACACTTTTTTTTTATCATATGACATTTAAACTAATATTTAAATAAACATTTAGTTTGGAATGAGTATCAAGTAAAACCTGAAGTGGAGCTCCACTGAATATTATTCTTATTATTATTGTTGTTACTAAGTGATGACGAAAAAAACCCAGGTCAGTATTTTGTAACCTAAGAAAACCAATGTGATGTAAGTAATTATTGAAAAGGCTATTTATTAATTTAAATAATTAATGACACTTAAGTCGTTATTTAATGGTGTATTTATTAATATAAATCATCTAAAAAGGCTTGGGTTTCTAGTAACTAACTGGTGCTAACTAACTCAGCAGCCAGGAGTCACACTGTGAGTGGCTAATTGGAAGAATCAGTAGAGGAGAGGAAAGTAGAGGAAACCAGGTGCATGTACAGTGAATTTGGTCAATATTGCTTCTTGCAATAAAGAGTTACAGGGTGCTGTCACATTTCGGCAGGGCCTGCCGAGAAGTGACTGCACCCTGTAACTCTGGATTGTTCGGGCTTACATTCTCTATCTTTTCAGCATTAGCAGTCGAGGAAAACAGGTGCATGTACAATGAATTTGGTCAGTATCGCTCCTTCAAACAACGACTTATAGGGTGTACCCTGTATACAGTATTATATCTACCAGTAGACCTACGCTCACTACCTCTTAACCGATGCGCGTTCCCGTCGGAGGCAGTCATTTTTCGGCAAGGTTCAATGTGTTGTGCCTTCAGATGGTGTTCTGCACACTTTGGTTGCGCTGATTTGAGTTCCTTTTGCTTTCTTAGCATGGCCTTTCTGCTGATCTTTGACCTCAACATGGCATCACTGGATATTTTCTGTTTGTCACACCGTGGTTGTGCAAGCAGTTTGTAAAAATACTTCCAGTAACCATGCCACATTAAAAGCTCCTTGAATCACCTTTCTTCCTAATGCTGATAGTCTGTTTGAACTTGATTTGGGCGTCCTGATCATGTCTACCTGCCTAAATGCAATGACTTACTGCCATGTGATTGGCTCCTTCAATCAGTGTGTTCATAAACAGAAAATGTGTACCTAATAAATTGGCAGATGTGTGTTTAAATCCAACCAGGAAGGAATATAGAAAGCAGTTTATAGTAGACATGTAGTTTTTCCTCTGCAGCTATAGGTGGGTGGAGTTTGCACTGCAGCTTCTGTGGCGTTTGTTTTGTTCACCGTTGTTGGAGACCATTATGGCTACATTGTTGAAATTAAAGAAACACACTCAGTGCAAACATAGCCACAATCTGGAAATATAAAATGAGGTCACCCTGTGACGCTGCCGACACCGAGGCTCATTTCAGCACCGTGGACAGCGCTATGAAATCACGGCACACATTGACAAATAAACTCATGAGTACAGTCCTCACAGTTTAAGTGAGGACACGCACCGCCGCCGCAGCGCCAAACGCACAGCAGCCGCGGAACCAGCGTCTCAGCAGACGCCATCCCTGCCGTGAAAACGCGGAAACACACTAAACTACAAACAACGCCACATTTCACAAATAATACATGCAACATGTTTACCTTTTTATTGACAGTGCTTCTATTTGACTATTGCATCGCAAGTAGTGATGATGACATCATGTTTTCTTTTTTAAGTTGAATGATTTGTCTGAATACACTGAAAACACTGAACATGTGTTTGTTCCCTTTTCAGGATGAGTTGGAAGCAACCCAAGAGGGGCAGTGGCCCTGGTGGCAGTAGTGAATGAAGATCAGGTTCCTGCAGGAGTTCCCTTTGAAACTCACCATGTGTCTCTGGTCCTCACAATCAGGTTGTAATGGCTCACACACTGATCTACGCTCTCCATTTGAAGTTGTCAGAAGTAGAATGTAATAATTTGATTTAGTAGAAAGAAAAGAGTCAATTCAACTTAAGTATTAACATTTGTATAAAGAAGATCATTTCAGTTCAGATAAATCCGTTTCACATAAGTGTCACATACTTAGTAGTTTTCATTAACTGAATGGAATTAGTACAATGCACTTTACCCAAGTTACTTTAACAACAAATACTTGAGTTACTTGTACTCAAATCAAATACTTTTGTATGCTTAAATTGTTTGAGTTAATAAACTTAATTGGTTTCCTAAATGGTTAAAGTTGAAGTAACTCATTCCCCGCAGACAAGATACATTCTCAACATTAACTTCATAAAACCAGAGACCATTATGGCTACATTGTTGAAATGAAAGAAACACACTCAGTGCAAACATAGCCACAATCTGGAAATATAAAATGAGGTGGCCCCGTGACCCTGCCGACACCGAGGCTCATTTCATCACCGTGGACAGCGCTATGAAATCACGGCACACATTGACAAATGAACTCATGTGCATGCTCAAGCTACAATACAATTTCAAATGCATTCTTTTCTTCTTTTTTTTTAGATACAAGGAAGTGCGGTGCGCCCGGCCCCGCCAGGATCCCACCTCAGTCCGGCGCGTGTCGGTCTTCACTTAAGCCGCGCGGCGTGGCGCGGCACACAGGCGCACACTCCATATCCACACTCCGGCTCAACGCGCACCGCAGCCACTGAACCACCAGGCTCCTCAGTCACAGCGCACATGTTTTCAATAATAAGCCCCGCCCCAAACATTTCAAGCTTTCACACCTGATTGGCTGACCATTGTGCCAATATTTAAACTCCTGTGTTGACAGCCGCACCAGAGGGAGAGGAGATGCTGACAGATCACAGACGTAAGTTTGACGTTACTTTGTTTCCTTGTTTTCTCACTGACTCCAGTCTTCTTCTCATCTCTTGTCTTTAATGAAACCATCACAGCCCCATGTTTGTGTCTCACTCTCTGTTTGCAGCACCAATGCAAACCTGCTACAGTACAAACCTGCTACAAACCCCAGACTGGATTCGGTTTACTGGCGTGAGTACAACAGAAAGTCATCACAACCAGACAGAAACAAACCGCAAACACACTTAACACTTGAATCTAAGTGTAGAGTCGAACGTTAACACTTTAATTTTGATCATATGACATTAAACTAATATTTAATTACCTCATTTATTTTTTTTATAATTTTAATAATGTAAATATTAGCATTTTAGCTCAATAGCTTCCAGGCAATGTGACCCAAAGACTCCAAATGAGTGTACAAACATAGTACTAGACTGCCTAGTCAGGACACACCTCTTTATATTCCATTTAAATACTTGATTTACTTTCAATCATTTCTTTAATGCAAATATTAGCATTTTATCTCAATCGCGTCCAGGCCATGTGACCCTAAAGATTCCAAAACAGTGCAGCAACATAGAACTAGACTGCCTAGTCAGGACACACCTCTTTTTATTCCATTTTAGTACCTCCCATAATTTTTTTTAATCCATTTTTAACGGTAATTCGTTGATGGTCCCTAAATGAGACCACGGTTGTTGAGAGCGATGGGTCGGACTTTGTACAAGCCGTGATCGTGCACCTATCTCAGGGTGGAGAAGGAGGAGGGTGCCGTTGGATCTGGAGCGAATGTCTGTTGAATATCCAACCTGGAACTGATTTCAGCGCGGTACGTTGTCGGAGGTGATCAGCTCCGACCTCTGCGGACGCTCGGTGCTCACAGTGCCCAGGGCAGAGCAGCGTTACCTCGGCCTGTCCTGATGAAATGATCCGCTGGCTCAGACGTCTCTCAGATGCTTGGTGTGATCCATAGATTTGTGGTTGACGTGTTACTTTGTTTTTAATGTAAACACTTTGTATATTATTACTAATAATTGATTTTACCTTCGAATTTTAGGTTTATATTAAAGTGGCACGGCCATTGTATATGTATTTGTTAAAATCCCAAGTCTCCTCCTCACCTGCCTCATCACTGGCACACCTACCTGGACCACACCCCTAATCCTATATAACCCGCCCCTTCCGCCCTTTGACCCCCCTATTTTCCCTCCAAACAATCCACGAGAACAAAGGGACACTGGCTGTGAGTTTTATGGACGTTCACTCATTTAATGTTTCATTTGGTTGATACTACATCTTGTATGAAGACTTACTTATTGCTTGTGTGTCATTATACTAGATTCCTGAGTTTAATCCTTTGCTAAAGAGAGGAAAGTAAGAGTGGATGTATTATTGATGTTAGTCTAAGACAACCTCATTTCTTATTGTATATTTGATACTTTCTAGATTGTAATATTTCCTTTATCATTTTCATATAGACAGAATCATCCACCATTACCCCTCATCACCGACTACCGTTTACTTGGAAATAAAATATTGCAACTTGGAAAGCTGCCTGGATCCTGTGTTTAAATGTGCACCCAACATATGATGTTCAGTCAATCACCGCCACTATAGTGTACAGTTCTTTCATATTTGTGTATGTATTTGAATATAAATGTACAATTGTAAGTTCAAATAAATAATACATTAACTGTCAGTTGATGTACTGATATCTATGAGTAGTCTAGTGAAAAACAGACGTAGCACCATCAGTAGCTCTTTGTGTTTTATGTCACAGGTCTCCATCAACATATGCAGCACTCGGGCATGAAGAAACTGTGAATTCAGCTCCTCCTTGCCGAACTAAAAGAGAGACGACCTGCACTCTTTAGTGAAGCTCAAGTGAGTGAAAGAGGATGGTGACACCCACACACTGTCAAAGTCATCGTTGTAGCAATGCCTCATCTGGAAAAGAGTTTTAATATGACAGCGAGGCTCATTTCAGCACCGTGGACAGCGCTATGAAATCACGGCACACATTGACAAATAAAATCATGCGCATGCTCAAGCTACAATACAATTTCAAATGCATTCTTTTCTTTTTTTTAAGATACAAGGAAGTGCGGTGCGGCCCGGCGCGTGTCGGTCTTCACTTAAGCCGCGGCGCACCCTCCATATCCACACTCCGGCGCGACGCGCACTGCAGCCGCTGAACCACCAGGCTCCTCAGTTGCGACACGTACCGCAGCCACAGCGCCCAGCCCTGCCGAGATCCCACCTCGGCCTGGCGCGTGTCGGTCTTCACTTAAGCCGCGCGGCGTGGCGCACAAACCTACAAACCTGCTACAAACCCCAGACTGGATTCGGTTTACTGGCGTGAGTACAGTCCTCACAGTTTAATTGAGGACACGCACTTGTATTCTCAGTTTGGTATAAGATGTGAGTACAGTGTAACGCCACATTTCACAACTAATACATGCAACATGTTTACCTTTTTATTGACAGTGCTTCTATTTGACTATTGCATCGCAAGTAGTGATGATGACATCATGTTTTCTTTTTTAAGTTGAATGATTTGTCTGAATACACTGAAAACACTGAACATGTGTTTGTTCCCTTTTCAGGATGAGTTGGAAGCAACCCAAGAGGGGCAGTGGCCCTGGTGGCAGTAGTGAATGAAGATCAGGTTAGTTTACTGGCCTGAGTACAGTCCTCACAGTTTAAGTGAGGACACGCACCGCGGCCGCGGAACTACCAGGCTCCCCAGTTACGACAGGTACCGCCGCCGCAGCGCACGGCACCGGAACCGCAGCCGTGGAGCGCACAGCAGCCGCGGAGCCCGCGCAAACCGAGATACATTCAAGATACATTCTCAACATTAACTTCATAAAAAAAGTGCGGTGCGCCCGGCCCCGCCTCGGCCCGGCGCGTGTCGGTCTTCACTTAAGCCGCGCGGCGTGGCGCAGCGCACAGGCGCACAATCCATATCCGCACAACGGCGCGACGCGCACCGCAGCCGCTGAACCACCAGGCTCCTCAGTTGCCACACGTACCGCAGCCACAGCACACGGCACCGAGATCCCACCTCGGCCCGGCGCGTGTCGGTCCTCACTTAAGCCGCGCGGCGGGGCACACAGTCAGCGCAAACACGACACGTACCGCCGCCGCAGCGCCAAACGCACAGCAGCCGCGGAACCAGCGTCTCAGCAGACGCCATCCCTGCCATGAAAACGCGGAAACACACTAAACTACACACAACGCCACATTTCACAAATAATACATGCAACATGTTTACCTTTTTATTGACAGTGCTTCTATTTGACTATTGCTTCGCAAGTAGTGATGATGACATCATGTTTTCTTTTTTAAGTTGAATGATTTGTCTGAATACACTGAAAACACTGAACATGTGTTTGTTCCCGAGCCACTCCATATCCACACTCCGGCGCACCGCTGCCGCTGAACCACCAGGCTCCTCAGTTGCGACACCTACCGCAGCCACAGCACACGGCACCGAGATCCCACCTCGGCCCGGCGCGTGTCGGTCCTCACTTAAGCCGCGCGGCGGGGCACACAGTCAGCGCAAACACGACACGTACCGCCGCCGCAGCGCCAAACGCACAGCAGCCGCGGAACCAGCGTCTCAGCAGACGCCATCCCTGCCGTGAAAACGCGGAAACACACTAAACTACAAACAACGCCACATTTCACAAATAATACATGCAACATGTTTACCTTTTTATTGACAGTGCTTCTATTTGACTATTGCATCGCAAGTAGTGATGATGACATCATGTTTTCTTTTTTAAGTTGAATGATTTGTCTGAATACACTGAAAACACTGAACATGTGTTTGTTCCCTTTTCAGGATGAGTTGGAAGCAACCCAAGAGGGGCAGTGGCCCTGGTGGCAGTAGTGAATGAAGATCAGGTTAGTTTACTGGCCTGAGTACAGTCCTCACAGTTTAAGTGAGGACACGCACCGCGGCCGCGGAACTACCAGGCTCCCCAGTTACGACAGGTACCGCCGCCGCAGCGCACGGCACCGGAACCGCAGCCGCGGAGCGCACAGCAGCCGCGGAGCCCGCGCAAACCGAGATACATTCAAGATACATTCTCAACATTAACTTCATAAAAAAAGTGCGGTGCGCCCGGCCCCGCCTCGGCCCGGCGCGTGTCGGTCTTCACTTAAGCCGCGCGGCGTGGCGCAGCGCACAGGCGCAGCGCACAGGCGCACCCTCCATATCCGCACAACGGCGCGACGCGCACCGCAGCCGCTGAACCACCAGGCTCCTCAGTTGCGACACGTACCGCAGCCACAGCACACGGCACCGAGATCCCACCTCGGCCCGGCGCGTGTCGGTCCTCACTTAAGCCGCGCGGCGGGGCACACAGTCAGCGCAAACACGACACGTACCGCCGCCGCAGCGCCAAACGCACAGCAGCCGCGGAACCAGCGTCTCAGCAGACGCCATCCCTGCCATGAAAACGCGGAAACACACTAAACTACAAACAACGCCACATTTCACAAATAATACATCTAACATGTTTACCTTTTTATTGACAGTGCTTCTATTTGACTATTGCATCGCAAGTAGTGATGATGACATCATGTTTTCTTTTTTAAGTTGAATGATTTGTCTGAATACACTGAAAACACTGAACATGTGTTTGTTCCCGAGCCACTCCATATCCACACTCCGGCGCACCGCTGCCGCTGAACCACCAGGCTCCTCAGTTGCGACACGTACCGCAGCCACAGCACACGGCACCGAGATCCCGCCTCGGCCCGGCGCGTGTCGGTCCTCACTTAAGCCGCGCGGCGGGGCACACAGTCAGCGCAAACACGACACGTACCGCCGCCGCAGCGCCAAACGCACAGCAGCCGCGGAACCAGCGTCTCAGCAGACGCCATCCCTGCCATGAAAACGCGGAAACACACTAAACTACAAACAACGCCACATTTCACAAATAATACATGCAACATGTTTACCTTTTTATTGACAGTGCTTCTATTTGACTATTGCATCGCAAGTAGTGATGATGACATCATGTTTTCTTTTTTAAGTTGAATGATTTGTCTGAATACACTGAAAACACTGAACATGTGTTTGTTCCCTTTTCAGGATGAGTTGGAAGCAACCCAAGAGGGGCAGTGGCCCTGGTGGCAGTAGTGAATGAAGATCAGGTTCCTGCAGGAGTTCCCTTTGAAACTCACCATGTGTCTCTGGTCCTCACAATCAGGTTGTAATGGCTCACACACTGATCTACGCTCTCCATTTGAAGTTGTCAGAAGTAGAATGTAATAATTTGATTTAGTAGAAAGAAAAGAGTCAATTCAACTTAAGTATTAACATTTGTATAAAGAAGATCATTTCAGTTCAGATAAATCCGTTTCACATAAGTGTCACATACTTAGTAGTTTTCATTAACTGAATGGAATTAGTACAATGCACTTTACCCAAGTTACTTTAACAACAAATACTTGAGTTACTTGTACTCAAATCAAATACTTTTGTATGCTTAAATTGTTTGAGTTAATAAACTTAATTGGTTTCCTAAATGGTTAAAGTTGAAGTAACTCATTCCCCGCAGACAAGATACATTCTCAACATTAACTTCATAAAACCAGAGACCATTATGGCTACATTGTTGAAATGAAAGAAACACACTCAGTGCAAACATAGCCACAATCTGGAAATATAAAATGAGGTGGCCCCGTGACCCTGCCGACACCGAGGCTCATTTCATCACCGTGGACAGCGCTATGAAATCACGGCACACATTGACAAATGAACTCATGTGCATGCTCAAGCTACAATACAATTTCAAATGCATTCTTTTCTTTTTTTCTTTAGATACAAGGAAGTGCGGTGCGCCCGGCCCCGCCAGGATCCCACCTCAGCCCGGCGCGTGTCGGTCTTCACTTAAGCCGCGCGGCGTGGCGCGGCACACAGGCGCACACTCCATATCCACACTCCGGCTCAACGCGCACCGCAGCCACTGAACCACCAGGCTCCTCAGTCACAGCGCACATGTTTTCAATAATAAGTCCCGCCCCAAACATTTCAAGCTTTCACACCTGATTGGCTGACCATTGTGCCAATATTTAAACTCCTGTGTTGACAGCCGCACCAGAGGGACAGATCACAGATGTAAGTTTGACGTTACTTTGTTTCCTTGTTTCTTCACTGACATCAGTCTTCTTCTCATCTCTTGTCTTTAATGAAACGATCACAGTCACCTGTTTGTGTCTCACTCTCTGTTTGCAGCATCAACGCAAACCTGCTACAAAACCCGGACTGGTATTCATGGACGGACTGAACTGGATTTGGTTTGCTGGTGTGAGTACAACAGAAACTCATCACAACCAAACAGAAACAAACACACTTAACACTTAATTGTAAGTGTACACTCAAACTTTAACACTTTTTTTTTATCATATGACATTTAAACTAATATTTAAATAAACATTTAGTTTGGAATGAGTATCAAGTAAAACCTGAAGTGGAGCTCCACTGAATATTATTCTTATTATTATTATTATTATTATTATTGTTACTAAGTGATGACGAAAAAAACCCAGGTTAGTATTTTGTAACCTAAGAAAACCAATGTGATGTAAGTAATTATTGAAAAGGCTATTTATTAATTTAAATAATTAATGACACTGAAGTCATTATTTAATGGTGTATTTATTAATATAAATCATCTAAAAAGGCTTGGGTTTCTAGTAACTAACTGGTGCTAACTAACTCAGCAGCCAGGAGTCACACTGTGAGTGGCTAATTGGAAGAATCAGTAGAGGAGAGGAAAGTAGAGGAAACCAGGTGCATGTACAGTGAATTTGGTCAATATTGCTTCTTGCAATAAAGAGTTACAGGGTGCTGTCACATTTCGGCAGGGCCTGCCGAGAAGTGACTGCACCCTGTAACTCTGGATTGTTAGGGCTTACATTCTCTATCTTTTCAGCATTAGCAGTCGAGGAAAACAGGTGCATGTACAATGAATTTGGTCAGTATCCCTCCTTCAAACAACGACTTATAGGGTGTACCCTGTATACAGTATTATATCTACCAGTAGACCTACGCTCACTACCTCTTAACCGATGCGCGTTCCCGTCGGAGGCAGTCATTTTTCGGCAAGGTTCAATGTGTTGTGCCTTCAGATGGTGTTCTGCACACTTTGGTTGCGCTGATTTGAGTTCCTTTTGCTTTCTTAGCATGGCCTTTCTGCTGATCTTTGACCTCAACATGGCATCACTGGATATTTTCTGTTTGTCACACCGTGGTTGTGCAAGCAGTTTGTAAAAATACTACCAGTAACCATGCCACATTAAAAGCTCCTTGAATCACCTTTCTTCCTAATGCTGATAGTCTGTTTGAACTTGATTTGGGCGTCCTGATCATGTCTACCTGCCTAAATGCAATGACTTACTGCCATGTGATTGGCTCCTTCAATCAGTGTGTTCATAAACAGAAAATGTGTACCTAATAAATTGGCAGATGTGTGTTTAAATCCAACCAGGAAGGAATATAGAAAGCAGTTTATAGTAGACATGTAGTTTTTCCTCTGCAGCTATAGGTGGGTGGAGTTTGCACTGCAGCTTCTGTGGCGTTTGTTTTGTTCACCGTTGTTGGAGACCATTATGGCTACATTGTTGAAATTAAAGAAACACACTCAGTGCAAACATAGCCACAATCTGGAAATATAAAATGAGGTCACCCTGTGACGCTGCCGACACCGAGGCTCATTTCAGCACCGTGGACAGCGCTATGAAATCACGGCACACATTGACAAATAAACTCATGAGTACAGTCCTCACAGTTTAAGTGAGGACACGCACCGCGGCCGCGGAACCACCAGGCTCCCCAGTTACGACAGGTACCGCCGCCGCAGCGCACGGCACCGGAACCGCAGCCGCGGAGCGCACGGAGCGCACAGCAGCCACGGAGCCCGCGCAAACCGAGATACATTCAAGATACATTCTCAACATTAACTTCATAAAAAAAGTGCGGTGCGCCCGGCCCCGCCTCGGCCCGGCGCGTGTCGGTCTTCACTTAAGCCGCGCGGCGTGGCGCAGCGCACAGGCGCACCCTCCATATCCGCACAACGGCGCGACGCGCACCGCAGCCGCTGAACCACCAGGCTCCTCAGTTGCCACACGTACCGCAGCCACAGCACACGGCACCGAGATCCCACCTCGGCCCGGCGCGTGTCGGTCCTCACTTAAGCCGCGCGGCGGGGCACACAGTCAGCGCAAACACGACACGTACCGCCGCTGCAGCGCCAAACGCACAGCAGCCGCGGAACCAGCGTCTCAGCAGACGCCATCCCTGCCGTGAAAACGCGGAAACACACTAAACTACAAACAACGCCACATTTCACAAATAATACATGCAACATGTTTACCTTTTTATTGACAGTGCTTCTATTTGACTATTGCATCGCAAGTAGTGATGATGACATCATGTTTTCTTTTTTAAGTTGAATGATTTGTCTGAATACACTGAAAACACTGAACATGTGTTTGTTCCCGAGCCACTCCATATCCACACTCCGGCGCACCGCTGCCGCTGAACCACCAGGCTCCTCAGTTGCGACACGTACCGCAGCCACAGCACACGGCACCGAGATCCCACCTCGGCCCGGCGCGTGTCGGTCCTCACTTAAGCCGCGCGGCGGGGCACACAGTCAGCGCAAACACGACACGTACCGCCACCGCAGCGCCAAACGCACAGCAGCCGCGGAATCAGCGTCTCAGCAGACGCCATCCCTGCCGTGAAAACGCGGAAACACACTAAACTACAAACAACGCCACATTTCACAAATAATACATGCAACATGTTTACCTTTTTATTGACAGTGCTTCTATTTGACTATTGCATCGCAAGTAGTAATGATGACATCATGTTTTCTTTTTTAAGTTGAATGATTTGTCTGAATACACTGAAAACACTGAACATGTGTTTGTTCCCTTTTCAGGATGAGTTGGAAGCAACCCAAGAGGGGCAGTGGCCCTGGTGGCAGTAGTGAATGAAGATCAGGTTAGTTTACTGGCCTGAGTACAGTCCTCACAGTTTAAGTGAGGACACGCACCGCGGCCGCGGAACCACAAGGCTCCCCAGTTACGAGAGGTACCGCCGCCGCAGCGCACGGCACCGGAACCGCAGCCGCGGAGCGCACGGAGCGCACAGCAGCCACGGAGCCCGCGCAAACCGAGATACATTCAAGATACATTCTCAACATTAACTTCATAAAAAAAGTGCGGTGCGCCCGGCCCCGCCTCGGCCCGGCGCGTGTCGGTCTTCACTTAAGCCGCGCGGCGTGGCGCAGCGCACAGGCGCACCCTCCATATCCGCACAACGGCGCGACGCGCACCGCAGCCGCTGAACCACCAGGCTCCTCAGTTGCCACACGTACCGCAGCCACAGCACACGGCACCGAGATCCCACCTCGGCCCGGCGCGTGTCGGTCCTCACTTAAGCCGCGCGGCGGGGCACACAGTCAGCGCAAACACGACACGTACCGCCGCCGCAGCGCCAAACGCACAGCAGCCGCGGAACCAGCGTCTCAGCAGACGCCATCCCTGCCGTGAAAACGCGGAAACACACTAAACTACAAACAACGCCACATTTCACAAATAATACATGCAACATGTTTACCTTTTTATTGACAGTGCTTCTATTTGACTATTGCATCGCAAGTAGTGATGATGACATCATGTTTTCTTTTTTAAGTTGAATGATTTGTCTGAATACACTGAAAACACTGAACATGTGTTTGTTCCCTTTTCAGGATGAGTTGGAAGCAACCCAAGAGGGGCAGTGGCCCTGGTGGCAGTAGTGAATGAAGATCAGGTTAGTTTACTGGCCTGAGTACAGTCCTCACAGTTTAAGTGAGGACACGCACCGCAGCCGCTGAACCACCAGGCTCCTCAGTTGCCACACGTACCGCAGCCACAGCACACGGCACCGAGATCCCACCTCGGCCCGGCGCGTGTCGGTCCTCACTTAAGCCGCGCGGCGGGGCACACAGTCAGCGCAAACACGACACGTACCGCCACCGCAGCGCCAAACGCACAGCAGCCGCGGAATCAGCGTCTCAGCAGACGCCATCCCTGCCGTGAAAACGCGGAAACACACTAAACTACAAACAACGCCACATTTCACAAATAATACATGCAACATGTTTACCTTTTTATTGGCAGTGCTTCTATTTGACTATTGCATCGCAAGTAGTGATGATGACATCATGTTTTCTTTTTTAAGTTGAATGATTTGTCTGAATACACTGAAAACACTGAACATGTGTTTGTTCCCGAGCCACTCCATATCCACACTCCGGCGCACCGCTGCCGCTGAACCACCAGGCTCCTCAGTTGCGACACGTACCGCAGCCACAGCACACGGCACCGAGATCCCACCTCGGCCCGGCGCGTGTCGGTCCTCACTTAAGCCGCGCGGCGGGG